>NW_024412396.1:16624308-16645318 GCF_014898765.1 Herpailurus yagouaroundi | reverse complement strand
CCCCCCCCCTCCCCCCCATCAATCCTCAGTTTGTTCTCAGTTTTTAAGAGTCTCTTATGCTTTGGCTCTTGAAGAGTTGAACTTCTAATAGACTCTTTTGCAGTAGGGTGTACTTTTCTTTTCTTCCTCACCCTCTAACTTTTCCAATATTGCCAATAAAGAAAGAAGATAAATTTGATTCAGATGGGAATGAAATCTCTTGATCTGTGTAAGACCTAAGGGCCATAAACTCTTCCGATTCCTTGCCCCCCCTAGTCCCTAATTCAGCTACTAGTCTTACCTCAAGTTCCTGCTGAAGAAGCCGGGTTTACAGTAATTGACCTCTGCTCAGCTTTCTTTTTCATCCCATTGCATCCTGATTCTCACTTTCTTTTTGCATTTATATTTAGAAGAAGACAGTTAATGCAGACTCACATACTTCACGGATATTGTGAGTCTTCTTCAATCTTTTTCCAAGTCTTTCAAGCTGATTTGGATTCTGTAGCCTTTACCAAGGCTCCACTTTTGTTCGGTATATTAATGAATTTTTGCTCTGTAATCAAATTAAACAGGGAGCTCTTACAGACCCCCTCATTCTCATAAAGGCACTAAACAAGGCCACTAAAGCCTCCTAATCTAAATTTCACTAGATGCAATGCCCTGGTACATACTTAGGACATGAGGTATCTCAGGGCACTCAAAAGCTCACCTCAAAATGTCTTGAGTCAACTCTGTCAGTCCCCCTTCCCCAAATGAAAAAACATTTATATAAATTTCTAGGGACCTTGCTAAACCTCTGCATCCTCTCCTCCTAGGTAATATCCCAGGGCCCATTATCTGGGCTTTAGAGGCATCAACCTCCTTTGAAGCCTCGAAATTAACATTGTCAACACTCCCAATTCTTACCTAATTTTGACAATCTTTTTATCTATACTGCCATGAAAATACTGAGACTGCTACAGGTGTTCTAGGAGAGATTTTTGCCTCTCAAATACATTGTCTAGCATATTTCTCATGCCAATTAGTCCCTGTGGCCTCAGGTATGCCCCCATCCTGTGTGTAGTAGCCACAGCTGTCACCTTAATTGACAAGGCCACTGATCTTGTGTCATGCGCCTGCATTCACCTCTGTGTTCCCCATGCTGTATTTGCTCTCTTCCAAGTTCATAAGATAGCACCTCTCTATGTGGCAACGGATCACTTTCAAACAGGCTCTTTTGACTAACCCTTCCATTATTGCCCATCATTGTAACACTTTAAATCCAACTACTTTACTACCCCTTCCTGATGCTGGAGAGCCGCACTCCATTCCACACGATTGCCTAGCAATTATAGAAATGGTTTCAAAGCCACAAGAGGATCTCTTAGACACCCCTTTGGACAACCCAGATTTACTTCTATTTTGCCACGGCTCCTGTAAAAGAAATTTCCAGGGAAACGTAATAACTGGTTATGCTGTAGTTTCCCCACTTGAAACACTTGAAACATATTCTTTGCTCACTGTAAAATCAGCCCTAGCTTCTGAACAAATAGTTCTTACTAGAGCTTGCATGTTGGCAAAAGGGAAGACTGCCACTATTTACATAGGCTCCACATATGCTTTTGGAGTCTGTCATGCTTTGGGCACAATTAGGAAATCCTGTGAATGCTTAACTTCCATGGGAACTCCTATCGCTAATTGATATATAATTGCTGCCCCATTGCAGGATATTCTGCTCCTTTCTAAAATTATTATTTTTTTTTGAGAGAGAGAGAGAGAAAGAGAGGGAGGGTGCAAGTGAACGAGGGGCCGAGGGAGGGAGTGAGAGAGAGAGAGAGAGAGAGAGAGAGAAGCGGGGCTCGTGTTTTTTTTACCTAAAGTGGGGCTCAAGCTCACCCAAAGTGGGGCTTGAGCTTACCCGATTTGGGACTTGAACTCACAAACTGTGAGATCATGACCAGAGCCAAAGCCAGATGCTTAACTAACTAAACCACCTAGGTGCCCACAAAATTGCTATTCTTCACCGTTCATCCAATACTAAGGCTGATATGGTATCTTTAGGAAATGATAGGGCTGACAAGTGAACCACCCTATCCTTTCTCTGCCCAGTTTCTAAACCTGCCTTTATCCCAGACTGATTATCATTAACTATCAGGCAGTTGCCTCACAATCTGAAAGAGACAAATGGATACAAAAGTGTGCCAGACAACTATCAAATGAATTATATGTTGGGCCAAACAGACTCCTGTAGCCCCTTTTCTTTTGATGCATACTCTTTGATGCATACTTACCTCCCATCAAAAGGGACATAGATCCAGATGGGGTATATAGTTAAGGAACTAAAAGACAGTTTATTTTGTCCTGACATCCACAAAATTTCTAATCAAATTATTTCTCAGTACACTACTTATAAATCTCACCAACTTTTTGGAAGAAATAAGTATGCATCAGGAAGTTCTCCTAGGCCCACACTGTCCTTGGCAGTACTCCAAATGGATTTTATAGATTTGCCCTGAGCTTTAGGCTATTATCATTATTTAGTTTTTGTCTGCATGTTAGTGAATGGACTGAATGCTCTCTGACCAGACAGGCCAGTGCTACAGCAGTGGTAAGGAAATTAATAACTGAGATAATTCCTCATTTTGGCATTCTTTTATGGATTGAATAAGACCAAGGAACTCATTTTATAGCAGAGATAAACCACTTGCTTGCAAAAACTCTGGGGTACTCATTAAAATTTTATACCCCATATCATCCTCAATCATTAGGGCAAGTGAAATATAAAATTTTTAGACATAAAAAGGACTTTAGGAAGGCTCTGTCAAGAAACTGGACTTAAGTGGTCAGAAGCATTACCTCCACTCTTTAGAAAGATCTGGGATACTTCAAATAAGAGACAAGGATTGACCCTTTTTGAAATAAAGTTTGATCATCTAATGCCTACTGGCATATCTAAACCTGTTCATGGGTTATGTGAGCATCATGAGAGCTGTTTGATACTATGACTGACAATATACAAGAATTAACTAGTATATCACCATCAGATGAAAGAGGCATGGCCCCCATTGACTGATAAGTCTTGCCATGTCTTTCAGTGAGACTTGGTATACATCAAGATCTTTAGAAGAAAGTACTCATTGTCACCTCAGTGGGAAGGAACTTACGAAGTACTGCTAACCTCATACACTATCATCAAAATAAAAGCCCTCTTGGATTCACACAAGCCATGTCAAAATAGACCCAGAACATCACTCTCAAGATAACTGGGAGACAATCCCTAGAAGTGACCTTAAAGGATTTCCAGGGCCAATTCCCAGGACCCAGAAGCAGCCAGCATCTAAAAGTAAAAAGCTTTACCCAAGGGCATGGATTAGGAAACTTTGCTTTCCACCTATTTCTGCCCTTTTAAAAGACTCCCTATATGTATACACTAAAAAAAAAAAAAAAAAAAAAAAAAAAAAAAAAAAAAAAAAAAAAAAATCCGAAAAGCCAGAAACAAAAAAGCAGAAATCTACCTTCTCTTATTAATGAACATTTTCCCCACATTTATTAATCATTTATTAGAAGGCTGACCAGAGAGTTCTTGTCTGTATTTTACCTACTTCCTTTCTTTAGGTTTCCACTACTGGATCTTTTTCAACTGAGTCTTGCTCTTAATAACCATTGCTTTTGGGGTGACTGGTGGCTCCATCAGTTAAGTGTCCAACTCTTGATTTCAGCTCAGGTCATGATTCATGGTATGTGAATTCAAATCCCACATGGGGCTCTGCACTGATAATGAGGAGTCTGCTTAGGATTCTCTCTCTCCCTTTCTCTCTGCCCCTCCTCCACTTGTTCTCTCTCTCTCTCTCAAAATAAATATATAAATAAACTTAAAAAAATAACAACCGTTACTTTTTCAGCACAGATTAAGCACCCCTTGTGCCACTTTACCAAACCCTGTCCACATTAACTAATCAGTCTTACTGTTGGTTATGTCAACATCTAGATTGTACAAAAGAATCTGAACTAGTCTTTGTTCCTGCTGATATGAATACCTGGTAGACTAAGTATGGAAGATGGATGAAAAACAGGGTATGGTATCCATGAATAGAAAAACATCACTCTACCTCTTCTTCTAAGATATGTGGGCCCAGGAAAACGTCTGTAGGAGCCCAAGGACTGTTTCTTGCCCAGATAAAGACAATAGATGAAAAATTTTCTTTTTGTATTGAAAACAGACATGCCATTAGACTTTTCCTGGTTTATATACCAGACAATATTGCAATCAAACTCTGTGTTTTGATTCTGTAAACGGCATCTTTGAAGTTGTCAAGATTAAAAATGACTCTAGCACTACCTTAAACAGTGCAGATGTTTGCCAAATCACCACCTATTTTGGATGGTTCACAGGCCATCACTGTTATGACTTGGGGTATCTCAGTTGCTCCCCTGGTTACACTGACAAATACCCCAAGTATGTATGTGTTGGCATAAAATCTGGACTAACTTAGCCAGGTGACAAAACTGAGCTTTACAGCTGCCAATGCCAGACTGCAGGCCTCCTGTATCAGATGCTTTGCAACTTTTTTTTCTCTTTCAAAGTGACAGGACTGCATGAAAAATATAGATGTATGGATGCTAACAGTTACAGTAGCAAATGTCATGGAATGTCCCAGATCTGGGAAATTATAGATTCCACTCTGACCCTATCTTTGAAACACACTTGTCTTATGTGGTGATAAGGTATATTAAAAGTCCCCACATAAGTGATCAGAATGATGTTGACGGATGCCTGGCTCTTTCTGTCACAAGATACTTTATCTTAAATGCAAGCTCAATTACAAACTTAGGCTACTTAAAAAAAAAATTGTGCCACCTGGGTGGCCCAGTAGGTTGAGCATCTCACTCTTTGTTTGGCTCAGGTCATGATCTCATGGTTCGTGGGTTTTAGCCCTTTGTTGGGCTCCATGCTGACAGAAGAGAGTCTGCTTAGGATTCTTTCTCTCTCCCTCTCACTCTGCTGGTGCTCCTTCTCAAAATAAATAAATAAACTTAAAAAAAATTGTTTCATATAAATGTGTTTGGTGAGAAACCATAGAAAATCTAATTGTGTATCACCACTCCAAGTTCTTTTCAGCATTGAGGACATTATTCCAAAAATTTGGAAATTATGAATTGGAAAAGGCAATCTTTTCCCATGGTAATAAAACATGAATTCAACAGCAGTATGCAAACTTTGGAACTACTCCAGTCAGAAGTTAACAGTTTAGCCTCTGTTGTACTCCAAAATTGTCATGCTCTGGATACCCCAACTGCCCAGCAAGGAGGAGCTTGTGCAATTATTGCTGAAAAATCCTGCTTCTACTTAAATCAAACAGAACAAATAGTGTCTAACTTACATGTATTAAAAGAGAATATTAATACTTTCCATAAGAAAAATGAAGCACAGACACATTTTTGGACTGATCTATTCCTAGGATCAGGAGGCTAGTTTAATAGTGTGTAGGGAAATGTGCTTCAATTTGCTCTTTTCTGTTTGTTTATCCTCATTCTACTCTATGTTTACTTCTCCCTTTGCAGATCTATTACCTCTTGACTACTAACCCAATTCTCTCCACTGCAACCAGCACAGCTTTTAAAATATAGGAACCCTCCAGGGAAGTTTTAGAGGAAGGACCTAATGGGGTTCAGAATGAGTATCCCTAGAATGTACCACTTTGACATGCAGAGTATTTTAAGCTGAAAACAATCAAAGCCCAAAAGACTAAGAAGAGCTTTTACATTCCCCTTAACTGCCTAAAAGAATTTAGGTAGATGGCCTGGTCCAGGAAGAGAGCCATCACCAGAGGTAACTATAAAGAATAGGGGCTAGGAGTAGAAGATGGGGGGGGGGGGACTCAGCAAGGCCTGTTTGTTCAAAGTCCTCTCTGCGTCCTATTGTCTTTTCATGGCACCACAAACATTAGTTTCCCAAACATTTGCTCTTCCCATCTTTCTATAAATTGTCTTTCTTCCCTTTGAAGTCCTGGTCCCCCACACTCCTTTTCTTAGCTCAGAATGGCATATAAGCCTTAATTGCCTGACTGTGCATTTCATTTTCTTATGCTTGTCTCCTGTTAATTGGTCTCATATCAATTTAATTATTGGACAGCCAGAAGAATCTAAAAAAGGAGATAAAATTTTTTCCTTTCCTCAGGATGAAGAATTGTATATTTATACTAGAACTCTAATCATATGCTTTGCAGTCTGAAATAAAATTGTCTTGTTTCCACAGAATACCAAAAAAGTTGGATGGCTTTTCACCAAATATGGAGGATAACCATACACTAACCATTGTAAATACTGCCGTTGTTTGACTTAAAAGAGGCCAAATAGCATTCCAGAATTCACTTTTGGGAGAAATTGGGGGGAGAAACCTGCAACTGAACATACTAAAAATTAAGAGAAGCATAGCTTTCCTTTTCCATAGGCAAGTATAATAAAGTCCATCTACAGGTATGCTTGGCTGCCTGTTGATAACGACACAGTATATCTACTGAAAGCTATTGACAAAGAAAACAAATAGTGAACCTCACATCAATTATGTTATTTTGTTTCTGGGCTTTTCCCCCCACTGATAAGGTTTGAAATGTAAAACTGGGCCTAAATGGACATATTGTTCCACTGCTAAAATCACATTGGAATACAATACATTGGAGACAACAACAGATTAAAGAAATCATTAAGAGTATAACATCTAGAATCTAGACAATTAAAAAAGACCAACAGTGGTATAGCCCTCTGCATTTCAATAAGTTTTGGTGATAGCTTGGCTTTGGAGAACATCAATTCCATTGAACATCTTTTCTTACAAATATCTGCAGATTCTAGAGAGAATCTACTTAGTTATGACTATTAGGAAGTCAAAAAGGCAGATGCTTACACTGAACGACCTCTTACAGGGGCAGCTTTATGTATGTTTCCAGGATGAGGCTTCCAGGTACAAATATGGGTTTATTCATTTGTACCCTGGACATCAAAAAATGTGGTGGCTGAATAATTTACTACAAAATTGGAAATTATTTTGACCATAATATAGTTATTACAATTATAGAGAATTACTAAAATATCAACATTAATTTTTAATTATTTCTGCTAAACTCTATTTAAAAGTTGTTGATGATTCTTTTAATCATGGCAGGTGATATAGCTAAGTATATCTATAATAAGATGCATACAGTTCTTAACTTTAGTAAAGGAGTACCCATTTTCAATTCACTTTTATAGCGTCTTAAATTTAAGGAACTCTCTAGGTACTGATACATAGCTAAATGAACTTTGAACTCTCCTTACTGCTTAAGAAAACATTTTGGTGCAGTGACCAAACCAGGTAAACAGTACCTTTTATTGAATTAATAGTGCTTATTTTTGTCACTATACAGTTTAAGCACAATACTACCTTCTAATACATTTCTCATTTCCCATGATTTCAAAAATTACTATCAGATATTGTGTAATTCTGTTTTTCAGTACCCTGTGTGATTTGATTCATTTAAATGCAGGGACTTGCACTTAATTATTATCCCTCAAATGCAGGAGGTGGGAAGAGCACTAAAACCGGAGCCAGGACGACACTTCTATCCAAACATTGCCTTGGACTTACGTGTGGCTTTGAGCAAGACACTTAATCCCATTGGCTTTTTTATCTGTAAACCAAAAACATTGGGCTGTATGTTTTCTTTTCTTTTCTTTCTTTCTTTCTTTTTTTTTTTTGAGGCTCCTTCCAGTTTCAATTCTATTTTAGTTTTGGTTTTCTAAATGATACTTATTAAGGACAATATTTATTCTTCTTTTTCCAGTTTGACAATTAGTCTTCTTGATGGCATGTATAGGGAGATAGTTGAATATTTCTATTCTTTTTCTGCCATCAGTTAATGTTATACCATCTGCTTTAAGGTTTAGGCCAAGCTCTGCTTATTTTTTTCTCTTTGTCCTAAGTCTAGGTTTTTCATGTTTATTTTTTTAAGGTATTTTTTGGTGGCTTTAGAATTTTTTGCTAAGCCTCACCCATAGAGTGTATAGAATCAGACAGAACCAAGAGCTTCGATCTCAGTTCTACTTTATGTTAGTTGTGAAATTGGCAAGGCTATCTAATTCTTTAGAATTTAGTTTTCTCATTTTTAAGTTGTGATAACATCAGTGTTTACCTCATGTGATTGTTGTGAGGATTACATGAAAAAGAATATGAAAAGTTCTTAGTATAAAACCTGGCACAAAAAAAGCCCTAGAGAAATATTTTGTTTTCTTATTGTTAACTTTTTTGTTGCCATCATCGTCAATATTATCATCATTACTCTGGAGGTTATTTTGGAAATATCATTGCTGTTTTTTATTGCTTCTTTCTATTAAAAAGCAGCATCAATAATACCTCATATGAGTAGATAATTTTACAGTTTTCACAGTATTTTTACTGGTCTTATCTAATCTTTACGATAATGCTCTGAGTTGAGAAGGTTTGGATCTCCACATTACAGATCAAAAAGTCTCAGAACATTTAGTAACATCCAAAGGATGAACTTATGGAGCTTATGACGTTTTACTCTCCTAACTGCTGTCGACAGGGAAGAAGGGGCTGTAAAGCAACCAAAAGCACTTATTTGGAGTCTTAGAGATTGCAATCTCAAAGACACAGAGTGGACAGAAATGGAAAGTGTGCTCCAAATTGCAAGTGGGCAGTGCAGGCTTATAAACACAAAAACTACAGTTATATAACTTGTTTTGAAAGAAATATGATTGGTGCTGACAGAGTTGAGCTGTATAATGTGCTATAGGCTATTTAGTTAATAGATGTTACATTATCTCTATTTCAATCCAAAGTAGAAGAGTGTGTTCCAGAGGACAATTCAGGTGCAATTGACTGACAAATTGCAATTGACAAAAATAAGAAGTCCCTGGTGTTCCAAAATTTGAAACAAAAGACTTGTATAGGCTGTGCTTCCTCAGTATACTCCCAATCCTATTTTGAACACCTCTCTTAACAATGCTTACCTCACTTGGGAATCTTCTTTCACACCCCACAGAGCCTAATGTGGGAAATGACTGAAATAACTCATGTGGTGGTAGCACAACATGTTGATAAACCACATCAGGTGGCTTTGTGACAGAGGTATCTGTGATGAATATCAGCAATGGATGGTCAAAGCTTCTTTATTTCATTTTAAATTTTTATTATTTTATTTTATTGTTTTTAAATTTTAATCCCAGCACATTTAACATACAGTGTTATATTAGTTTCTGGTGTACAATATAGAATTAAACAATTCTATACATTACTTAGTGCTCACTGTGATTAAGTGTACTCTTTAATCCCTTTCACCTATTTTCACCCATCCACCCACCTACCTGTCTTCTGGTAACCATCAGTTTGTTCTCTGTAGTTGAGTCTGTTTCTTGGTTTGTCTCTTTTTCTTTTGTTCCTTTGTTTTGTTTCTTAAAGTCCACATTTGCATGAAATCATATGGTATTTGTCTTTCTCTTACTGACTTATTTCACTTAGCATTGTATCTTCTAGATCTATGTTGTTGCAAATGACAAGATTTAATTCTCTTCTATGGCTGACTAGTATCCACGGTATGTGTGTGTGTATCTATCTATCTATATATACACATATATATGTATGTATGTATATGTGTATATATATATGTATATGTATATATGTATGTATGTATATGTGTATATATATATATCACCTCTTCTTTATCCATTTATCTATCAGTGGACACTTGGGTTGCTTCCATAATTTGGCTATTGTAAATAATTCTGTAGTAAGCATAGGGGGTGCATATATCTTTTTGAATTAGTGTTTTCATATCCTTTGGGTAAATACCCAGTAATGGAATTACTCGATCATATGGTAATTCTATTTTTAATTTTTTAAAAAATTTTATTTAAGTCCAAGTTGGTTAACAAATAGTGTAATAATGGTTTCAGAAGTTGAATTTAGTGATTCATCACTTACATATAACACCCAGTGCTCATCCCAACAAATGCCCTCCTTAATGTCCATCACTGATTTAGCCTATCCCACTACCCAATACCCCTCAAGCAACCCTCAGTTTGTTTTCTGTATTTAAGAGTCTCTTATGGTTTGCCTCTCTGTTTCTGTCTTATTTTTCCTTCCCTTCCCCTAGGTTTATGTGTTTTGTTTCTTAAGTTCCACATTTGAGTGAAAACATATGATATTTATCTTTTCTGACTGACTTATTTAGCTTAGCATAATACTTTCCAGTTCCATCCATGTTGTTGCAAATGGCAAGATTTCATTATTTTTTATTGCCAAGTAATATTCTGTAGTGTGTGTATGTAGGTATGTATGCGTGTGTGTGTGCCTGTGTATATATAGATATGTATGTATATATATATATGTGTATATATATGTATGTATATATATGTATATGTGTGTGTGTGTGTGTATATATATATATATATACCACATGTTCTTTGTCCATTCATCAGTCGATGGATATTTGGGCTCTTTCCATAATTTGCCTATTGTTGATAGTGCTGCTATAAACATTACGGTGCATGTGCCCTTCGAATCAGCATTTTGGTATTCTTTGGATAAATACCTAGTAGTGCAATTGCTGGGTCATAGGGTAGCTCTATTTTTAATATTTTGAGGAACCTCCATACTGTTTTCCAGAGTGGCTGTACCAGTTCACATTCTCACCAGCAATGCAAAAGTGATCCCCTTTCTCTGCATCCTCGCCAGCATATGTCATTTCCTGAGGTGTTAATTTGAGTCGTTCTGACAGGTGTGAGGTGGTATCTCATTGTGGTTTGATTTGTATTTCCCTGATGATGAATGATGTTGAGCATCTTTTCATGTGTCTGTAAGCCATCTTGATGTCTTCTTTTGAAGGGTCTGTTCATGTCTCTTGCCCACTGGATTACTTGTTTTTTTGGGTATTGAGTTTGATAAGTTCTTTATAGATTCTAACCTTTATCTAACCCTTTATCTGATATGTAATTTGCAAAATATCTTCTTTCATTCTGTCTGTTGCCTTTTAGTTTTGTTGATTGTTTCCTTCATTGTGCAGGGCTTTTTATCTTGATGAGGTCCCAATAGTTCATTTTTGCTTTTGTTTCCTTTGCCTTCTGAGACATGTCTAGTAAGAAGTTGCTGTTGCCGAGGTATTTTCAACTTTTGAGGCCCTTCTGTACTGTTTTTCACAGTGGCTGCTCCAGTTTGCATTCCCACCAACAGTGCATGGGGTTCCTTTTTCTCCCCATCCTCACCATACCTGTTGTTTCTTGTACTTTTGATTTTGGCCATTCTGATAGGTATGAGGTGATATCTCATTGTGGTTTTGACTTGCATTTCCCTGATGATTAGTGATGTTTTTGTGTGTCTGTTGGCCATCTGTATGTCTTCTTTGGAGAAATGTCTGTTCATCTCTTCTGTTCATTTTAATTGGATTATTTGGGGGTTTTTTGGTTGAGTTGTATAAGTTCTTTATATATTTTAGATACTAACCCTTTATCAGAGATGTCATTTACGAGTTTCTTCTCCCATTCAGTAGATTGTATTTTAGTTTTCTTGATTGTTTCCTTTCCTGTGCAGAAACTTTTTATTTTGATATAGACCCAAGTTTATTTTTGCTTTTGTTTCCCTTACCTCAGAAGATATATCTAGAAAAATGTTGCTATGGCAGATGTCAGAGAAACTACTATCTATGTTCTCTTCAGGGATTTTTATATTTTCAGTTCTCACATTTAGGTCTCAATCCATTTTGAGTTTATTTTCTGTGTACTTTAAGAAAGTGGCCCAGTTTCATTCTTTTGCATGTAGCTGTCCAGTTTTTGCCAGCAAGATTTGTTGAAGAGACTTTCTTTTTCCCATTGGATATTCTTTCCTTCTTTGTCGAAGATTAATTGACCATGTAATTGTGGTTTTATTTCTGGGTTCTCTATTCTGTTCCGCTGATATATGTGTCTATGGTTGTGCCATTACCACACTGTTTTTATTACTACAGCTTTGTATTATCTCTTGAAATCTGGGATTGTAATACATCTAATTTTTTTTTCTTTTTCAAGATTGCTTTGGCTATTTGTGATATTCTGTGGTTCTGTGGAAATTTTAGGATTTTTTTTTCTAGTTCTGTGAAAAATGCTGTTGGTATTTTCATAGAGATTCCATCAAATCTGTAGATTGCTTTGGGTAGTATGGACACTTTAACCATATTTGTTTCCCAATCCATGAGCAGGGAATATTTTCCATTTGTGTCATCTTCAATTTCTTTCATCAGTGTTTTATAGTTTTCAGAGTACAGGTCTTTCACCTCTTTAAGTTTATTCCTAGGTATTTTATTATTTTTAGTGCAATTGTAAATGGGATTGTTTGCTTAATTTCTGTTCTGCTGATTCATTTTTGCTGTATAGAAATGCAACAGATTTCTGCATATTGGTTTTGTATCCTGTGACCTCACTGAATTTGTGTATCACTTCTAGCCATTTTCTCATGGAGTCTTAGATTTTCCGTATATAGCATTATATCATCTTCAAATAGTGAAAGTTTTACTACTTCCTTACTGATTTGGATACCTTTTATTTCTTTTTGCTGTCTAACTGCTCTGGCTAGGACTTCCAAAAACTATATTGAATAAAAGTTGTGAGGGTGGACATCTTTGTCTTGTTGCTGACCTTAGCAGCAAAGCATTTAGTTTTTCAACATTAGTATGATGTTAGCTTTGGGTTTTTCATATATTGCCTTTATTATGTTGAGGTATGTTCCCACTAAGCCTACTTTGCTGAAGTGTTGTTTTTTTTTTTTTTAATCATGAATGGATGTTGTACTTTGTCACATGCAGAGAGACAGGGAGCCCCAGAATCTGAAGCAAGCTCCAGGCTCTGAGCTGTCAGCACAGAACCCTATGCGGGGCTCAAATCCATGAATCGCGAGATCATGACCTGAACTGAAGTAGGACGCTCAACCGACTGAGCCACCCAGGTGCCCAATGGTCACTTAAATTTGAACGCATTCTTTACTCCTCTCCACCCCACATTTTTGGTGTATGCTGTAATACTTTATATCCTTTTGTGAATCCCTTGACTAATTTTATAGATATACTTGATTTTACTGCTTTTGTGCTTGCTTTCTACTTTTCTTATTCCTACTTACAGTCTTTTCTTTCCACTCATAGTGTACCCTTTAACATTTCTTGTAGGGCTGATTTAGTGGTCATGAATTCCTTTGTTTATCTTGAAAACTCTATCTCTCCTTCTATTTTGAATAATAGCCTTGCTGCACAGAGTATTCTTGGTGCAGGTTTTTTTTTTTTCTTTTAGCACTTTGGTGACAGTTTCATGCCACTCCTTATTTCCTTTTTTTAATTAAAAAATTATTTATTTATTTTTGAGAGACAGAGAGAGAAAGAGAGAGGGAGTGTACACATGTAAGTGTGGGAGGAGCAGAGAGAGAGGGAGAGAGAGAATTGCAAGCAGGCTCTGTGCTATCAGTGCAAAGCCCAATGTGGGGCTCAAACTCACAAACTGTGAGATCATGACCTGAGCTGAAACCAAGAGTTGGACACTTAACCAATTGAGGCACCCCAGCACCTCTCATGCCACTTCCTTCTGGCCTGCAACGTTTCTGATGAAAAATCAGCTGATAACCCTATGGGATTTCCCTTGTATGTAACTGTTTTCTTTTCTATTGCTGTTTTTAAAAACCTCTACCACTACTTTTTGCCGTTTTAATTTCTATGTGTCTTGGTGTGGAACTCCTTGGGTTGATTTGTTGGGTGCTTTTGTGCCTCCTGGATTTGGATTTATGTTCCCTTCCTCAAATTCAGGACATTTTTAGCTATTATTTCTTCAAATAAATTTTTTACCCCTTCTTTCTTCTTCTGGGGTCTCTATAATGTGAATGTTATTATGCTTGATTGTGTTGTTGAATTCTGTTAATCTGTTTTCATTTTGTGTTAGTTTTTTTTTTTTTTTCTCTCCTGTTTAGCTTGGTTGCTTTCCATCACTCTGTCATCTGGGTTACTAATCCATTCTTCTGATTCTTCTAGTCTACTACTCCTTCCCTCTAGTGTATTTTTAATTTCAGTTGAGTGCTCCATGTATGATTGGTTCTCTTTTGTGCTTTCAATCTCTGTTTAGAGTCTCCCTGAAGTCCTTTACTCTTTTTTCAAGGCCAGTATCTATGTGACCATTACTTTAAATTTTCTATCAGGCATATTCCTTACTGCTGTTTCATTTAGTTTTCTTGCTGTGATTTTGTCTTATTCTTTCATTTGGGACATATTCCTCTGTCTCCTCATTTTATCTAACTCTGTGCCTTTGCCTATGTGTTAGGAAAGTCAGCTGTATCTCCTACTCTTGAACATAATGGCCTTAGGGGGCCATTCCGTTTAGTACCATTAGGTGCAAAGTCCCCTATTCATCAGAACCTGGTGCTTCATGGGTATCTCCTGTGTGTGTTGTTTGTGTCCTATTGTGACGGAGCCATATTTGCCTTCAGTGCTATTATCTGTAATGGCTCTCTTTGCTTGTTGCCAGTCTGGGACCTCCTTGGCCTTCAGTTGAGTCAGACCGGGTATTTGCCAGAGCTGTAGTAACACTGAACTGCAAGGTGCTCTCCCCACCCTGAGAAGCTTTCATTGGTGCACGGGGCTTGCAGTCAGACCACATGTCTGCCCTCAGCCCACTACTGGGGCCACAGTCAGACTGGTGTGTGTTATTTTCCTCTGTCCCTAGGACAGGTGTCACTTTCGAGTGGTGCTGGCCTCTGTCAGTGCTGCTTGTTCACTGCCGGGCTTGGCACAGCTTTGGATGGACTCCTGTTGAAGGCAGGTCTGCAGGAGAACCCAAGGGTGGGGTGTGCAGTGTTAACAATATGTGCACCAGTCCATCGTGGGAAGGGACCTGTAGCTTGGAAAAATGCTGAGGGTGGCTCCACAGGAGAAGGTGGGGGCAGGTCGCCTGGTGCCAGTATGGTCTGCTTTAGTGTGCTGTGTGAAGGGACCTGTAGCCACTTTAGAAAACTATCTTAGCTTGGCTGGATGGGACAAGTTTGCAGAAGAACACAGAGTCAGGACACATGGTATTAGCAAGGTTTTCAAGGGTCTGCTGTGGGAGGAGACCTGGAATAGAGGCCTGGCTGGGGAATGCCAGTTGGTACAAGTGCACAGGGGTGGGGCAGGCTGTTAGCAAGCTAAGTAAAGAGTGTTCCTGCTGTGCTGGTTGCTGCGGGTCTCCATGTATCTAGGCTGGGGGCAGGGGAGGGAAATCATGCCCATCAACCCTTCTGTTGTTGAAGAAGTCTGTCAAAGATCCCTGGCCCTCCAGCACACACTCTGAGGTTAGTAAATAAATCTTGCCATATACCGCAGGTGTTTTTAAAACTGCTGCCTTTGGGGCGCCTGGGTGGCGCAGTCGGTTAAGCGTCCGACTTCAGCCAGGTCACGATCTCGCGCTCCGTGAGTTCGAGCCCCGCGTCGGACTCTGGGCTGATGGCTCGGAGCCTGGAGCCTGTTTCCGATTCTGTGTCTCCCTCTCTCTCTGCCCCTCCCCCGTTCATGCTCTGTCTCTCTCTGTCCCAAAAATAAATAAACGTTGAAAAAAAAATTAAAAAAAAACAAACTGCTGCCTCTGTGCTATATCTCTGTGGGGCTGTTGTGCTGTCTCCTTAAGGTGGTCTCTTTAAGTTTTAATAGTGAACTCAGTTCCCCATTGCCCGACTGGCTCTCCCAGAGCTGAGTTCACCGATTTTTAAAGTTCCATGTGTTAAGCCCTACTGATCATAAGAATTTGTAGTTAGGTTTCTCTGGTTCTCAAAACCAAATGTTATAAGGATTTGTCTTCCCAATGAGTGTCCCCTCTGTCTGGGGTACCCGGTGTGGGTCTGTTCCTTTCCCTTTTCTGTGCCTGCAGAGTCCCCTCTCTTCTGTGAACAGTCCTGTGGGTCAATTTGACTCTCCACCGAGTCTCTGCCCTTCCTACCCTTTTCAGTGTGGCGTCTTCTCTACATTTTGCTGTGGAGAGTCTGTTCTGCCAGTCTTCGTGTCATTTTTCCCACGTGGGTATTAATTGGTTGTATCTGTGTGACTGACCAGGTAAGTTTAGAATCCTCCATCTTCCCCCAGAAGTGGTCAAACCTTTAAAGAAAACTTTACATTAATTTGAGAGAAAACAGGTATTATGGAGTGTGAATTTCTTGAACTAGAAGCAGATTAAGGTTTCTTTCTGTGTCTGTGTCTTGCATACATTGGTTTGCAAATAGAATTTTTCTCTCAAAATTTGTTTTCTGTTTTGAATATCATAAATGATACTTATTAAAAAGACAGTGTGGAGTGTGGGGTTTTATGGACATTCGGAAAGGGTCCTGAGGTGGGGGTTGGGACATAATGCCTGGTCATAGGACAGAAAAGTTCTCAGGTTATGCCTGGGAGCATTTGCTAGAGAAGGGCTCAGACAGGCTGGTGTACAAAGTTACAAACTGATTCATTTGTTGCATTTCCCTCCTTATTTGTCTTCTTTGAGTCAGGAGGAAAACATTTAGTCTTGTCCCCTAGGGTACTTTAATGTGAGAAATTTTCCACCCATTTGAAGAAAAATGGAAAAAATAAAGACAACGTAGTGAGTTTTTCATAATGTTAGTTTTCTGCTTCAATTTGAAAAATTCTTAGTTAAGAACTTCTTGTTTGATTATTTAAAAAAATGTCCTTTTCTGAAATGATAGCCATAGTAGATGGCAGGTGATTCTCTTTAATTTGCTAAAACCAGGTCAAATTTTAAAAAATGGTAAATATAAATTGGCACTTGAATTATTTTTATTTGTTCCAAACAAACAACAAACAAACAAAAAAACAAAAAAATAAATGCCTGGGTGGCTTAGTCAGTTAAGCATCTGACTCTTGATTTGGGCTCAGGTCATGATCTCATGGTTCATGGGATCGAATCCCATGTCTGGCTCTGTGCTGACAATGTGAAGCCTGCCTGGGATATTCTCTCTCCTCTTTCTCTGCCCTTTCCCCTGCTTGAGCACTCTCTCTCTCTCAAAATAAATAAGCTTTTAAAAATTAATAGATTTTTATTTGTTCATAGAATCCAAAGCCTGAGGTCAGAGACAACCATGGCAGAACTGCACCTAAAGCCAGGTTTAACCTGCAGTGTGGGAAATCCTTGGGCATGTGCTTGGCCAGCTCCTCTTCATGACCCAGGTCCCCTGGCTGCTGCACTGAATTAAATATCCATCCCAGTGAATGGAATGCAATTTAGTTGAATTCCTCCTGCTAAGCTGTCTAAGGGACTGTGAAATGTGCTGCTTTGACTGACGCTCCCATTTTCTCTTCTTCAAAATAAGTCAGATTGACAGGATTCAAAGGAGACATGAAATTAGTTCTTATTCCCTGATTCAGCAATAAAGCCCGGAAGCAGAATCTGCTAAATGGAAAACATTCTAAGACTAGGAACGAGAGATTGTAAGGCAGCTCTCAACTAGCTGAGGAAGTTTTTCTGTGCCTGCAGCTGATAAACTGCTTTGGGAACTGGACAAAATGTTGGTCCTAGTCAGGACTCCATTGCTGCAGACACTTTCACTGACTGCCATGTGGGTGAGCAGATAGCATTCAGCCAGGACTCACGCACACACCCTTATGGCAAGCATTTCCCAAACAGTTTCTGAGGGAATAATCCGATGATAATTTATATGTCATAACACAATTACTCCTCCCATTACATATTTATCTCAGATTAAAAAACAAAAATCAGGTGAGCTAAAATTTTCTGAAAGGTATTTTCCAGGTTCTTCCTTCCTTTTCCTTCCTATACTAGCCTGAGTCTCTAATAATGCCGGTTTTACTCCAAAGATCTGTAAAATGAAGAACTCGGTATTCTATTTGTATTAACCCTTAGATTATCAAGTAGCTTTTACATTCTAGGACTGATTTGGGGGGAATCTGTCCCTAATCTTTCCTGATGCAATTGAGCCCTTTTTCATTAGCGGAGGTGGAGAACTTAGATCTGTTTCCCCCTGAAGTAGATGGGACTCAGAAGGATGAAGTGGAAGGAAGCTTTCGGGTATTTCCAAAGGGAAGTGGTCTGGCATCTAGTCTGCCCCGCTTCATTCCTGATTGTAGGCATATGCCCTCCCACCCCGTCAGCTCATAATAAAGCCAGGCAGTACATCAAGACCTCAGACAAAAGACCCATTAGGCATGCCAGTGATTAAAGTTGATCAGCTTGAAGTCACTGGGAATTTTGAGTCCAAGATCAGTGGTGAATCAGATCCAATTTGCATAAACTACGAGGTGCTTCATTAAGGCTCATCATTTTCCTCTGTCCTTTGGTAATAAATCATGCTTCTATGGGGTTCATTTAGATTGAGCTTGAGGATTTTGCCTTTAGAATTCTTCAACACTATTAAGATCACTTTAGCTGTGCTCTTTGGCCTCATTTGCTAAGATAGTACCTGTCTGGAGCCTCATCTCAGAGCCACATCCTTGAAAAAGCTTCCTAGAAATTTAAGCAATGATTCATTAGGGTCCATGTGCCGGCAGCCAAGACCCCTATGATAATGAAGTACACATCTTTTAAAGCACCAGTAGAACAAATCATACTTGCTTATGCTGATAAAGTACTCAGGCCACATAGTGCATTGTGTTAAGCCAACTGATCATTAAATAATTTTGCATTCTCTTCTTGAAATGAGTCTATCTAACACCCGGAAAATTGACTAGGTTTAACCTTCCAGAGCTCTTGTGTGGATGGTTCTTTCTTTGCAATTACTTGTGGGAATGATGAGATGCTTCTTGTTTTGCCCCAAAGATTATTCTTTTACCCCCAGAGATCATTCTTTTTTATCTCCTGTCATTTGTACACTCTGCCCCTCGTGCCTGGAGCACCTTTCCATGCCCCTCACAGTCCTCTTTGCTTGTGCCCATGAAGCATTTATCACACTATAATATAATTTCCTTTTTACTTATTTATCTCTTCTACTCCTTGAAGACAGGGATTCCATGCCTAGCTCAGAGCTGACACTAAATATGTATTGATAGGTTGTTGTGAATTATGAGATGGTGCCTTTAATGGAATATTATACAGCCTCTTAAAGGAATGATATTGATCTCTACATAGTGATGTGTAAATATGCCCATGTGATTCATAATATAGTTACTGAAAATAAAACAAGCTGAAAAGCACCATGCATAGGATGATCCCATTTATTGTAAAGAAAATAGTGCTTATGTGTATATTCATAGAAAAGGTAAAATGTGTAATTACACAGGGGCTGGATATAGGGTAAAAAGGTAAGGCTTCTGCTTTTAACTTTATAAATCTCTATATTTTAATCTGTTAGATTGAGTCTGTGTTACTATTATAAATAAAAAACCCAGTAAATAGTTTTAAAACAATAAAATTATAGACTCTGGTTGTTAATTATTATTATTTAAAAAAACACTGTATTAATTTCCTGGGACTACTATAGCAAATTACCACAAACTGGGTGGTTTAATAAAACAAGTTTATTCTTTCATAGTTCTGGAGGTTAGAAGTCTGAAATGGAGGTACAGCCCTGTTTCATCCAAAGGTTCTAAGAAACAATCCTTCTTTGCCTCTTTTAGTACCTATTAGTAATCCTTGGATTCCTTGGCTATAGATACATCACTCCAATCTCTGCCTCCAACTTCACATGACCTTTTCCTCTGGTCTTCTCTATGTCTTTACATATCCTTCTTATAAGGACACCAGTCGTTGAATGTAGGGTCCACTCCAATCCCACATGACCTTATCTTAACATAACTAATTATGTCTGTGAAGACCCTGTTTCCAAATAGGGTCATATTCTGAGGTTCTGGAATGCGTTGAATTCTGGGTGAACACAATTCACCCCAGTACAAACACTAATAAGGGCCAGAACTGCCAGAGTCCAGGTCGAGCAGGTCCAGGGTTCCTGAAGGATGAACGGCATTGGTGAAAGTAACAAATGGACACAAGACAACAGCAGTGTGTTAGACTGGCCACTTTATCGTGGCAAGCGTGGCATTATATTTGTTAGTAAATTCCTTATAGCGTGCATCGTCTATGTTTTCTGGCATTACCTAATTCTAAAAATGTTCCTTTGTGTAATCACCCATTAAGGGACAACATAGTTATTTTCTTGTAACGTTCCCTCCTGCCCTTTCAAGGTCATCTAGCTCTCAAAACCTGAAGTGGAACATTTACAGGGACATGACTTCTTAATTGTCCCTTTGAACCATTTGCGGTACAAGGAACAAAAGTATTTGCTTTGGTCTGGGGTGCCGGGAGGGAGCCAAGAGGGCCCTGGGAACCCACACCTTATGTGCTCCCAAGAGACAATGTATACCTAGGAACTAATGAACCATTCTGTACCTTAACCTACCAGGTCCAATTATCATCTGGAATGCCTCCTGGGGGCCAAGTGGGCCTAGGGGTTGGAGTAACTTGTATCCATAGATACATTCCTTGGTTGCCGGAGTGGGGATTTCGAACCCATTTGTCCCTCTCCTTGGCTGGGAAATATATGGGGCTATCCTTCCTGTAGGTAGAGGAGTCTTTATGGGGGGTGGCAAGGGCTGGATGTAGGGACGCATGATTATGCGGCTTCACTTTCGGTGGGCCGCCACGCAGTCCCGATCTGTCCACCGCCCAGGCCCTGCCCTCAGGCTGGTTTGATAGCTTCCAGCACAGAACCAACAATCTTTACGTGTTAAAAACACCACTTCTGCAGACTGCTTTCTGGGCCGGCATGTCACTACTACAGTTTGCGGTCCCTCACTGGACTGGGTGAAGAATGGGAGTTCCTTGTGACGTTGCAGCTGCTATAGGTTTGGAGAACCTAACAAGCCTTCAGTTCATCTCTCCTCCAGCCTTAGACCTGAATCTACTTCACTCTACCACTCTAGTTCTGGGATGAAGCAACTTTGAGTTCCTTTTTTAGTCTGTAGTTTTACTTTTGGTATGAGGTTTTAATTTACAAATTTAATTTCTTTTCCTTCCTTCCTTCCTTCCTTCCTTCCTTCCTTCCTTCCTTCCTTCCTTCCTTCCTTCCTTCCTTCCTTCC
>NW_024412396.1:16618881-16624298 GCF_014898765.1 Herpailurus yagouaroundi | reverse complement strand
TCCTTCCTTCCTTCCTTCCTTCCTTCCTTCCTTCCTTCCTTCCTTCCATTATTGTCTGCTATATACAAGGCTCTGCAGGGCACACAACATGAATTTCCTTGCTTTTGAGGATCTTGCAGTTGGATTTATTAATGTCAATGTGGTACCTACTGTTTCTGAGAGATTTTAATATTTCTAAAACTGGGATTTTTCTTACAACTGATGACAGGACATAGATTAATTGACAGCATTTAAAATTTCCTAATAGTAAATAAAGTTACATGCATTACAGGGAATGTCTCCACATTCAATGAGATATGGCAACGGGAGAAATTGGGCAAGTTACCTGCCATTACACTCGATAAGCACATTCTGTGAGTGATTTTGGGTTAAGAAAGAGGAATCTATGGTTGTTTCTATTTTTTTAAGTTTATTTATTTATTTTGAGAGAGAGTGTGAGCATGAGTGGGGGAGGGGGCAGAGAGAGAGAGTGGGAGAGAGAGAATCCCAAGGAGGCTCTACGCTGTCAGTGCAGAGCCAGACATGGCTTGATCCCACAAACCTTGAGTTCGTGACCTGAGCTGAACTCAAGAGCCAGACGCTCAACCAACTGAGTATCAGGCATCCCTGTTGTTCTTTTTCTTTAAATATAGTTTTTAAAAATAAAAATATTTAGGGGCACCTGGGTGGCTCAGTCGAGTATCCAACTTTAGCTCAGGTCATGATCTCGCGGTTCATTAGCTCCAGCCCTGCATTGGGCTGGCTGCTGTCGGCCTGTCAGTGCCTAGCCTGCTTCAGGTCCTCTGTCCCTCTCTCTCTGCCCCTCCTCTGCTTGCACTCTCTCAGAAAATAAATAAATATTAAAAAAATAAAAATATTTATGTTTACATGTTTATTGTGGTTTTGACTTTTTAAATTGAGGTACAGTTGATGAATAACATATTACTTTCAGGTGAACAACATAGTGATTCAATCTTTGTTTAAGCTGCAAAATAATAACAATAAATCTAGTTAACATTTGTTACCATACATAGTTACCAAAGTTTTTTTTTTCTTGTAGTGAGAACTTTTTAGGATCTACTGTTAACAATTTTCAAATATACAAAAGGTATTATTAACTGTAGTCACCATGGTGTACATCACATCCTCATGACTTATTTATCTTATAACCGGAAGTTTGTATTTTTTGACTCCATTCACCCATTTCACACACCCCACACTTTCTGTCTCTGGTATCCACCAGTCTATTTTCTGTATCTATGAGGTTTTTAAGAAAGCATGTTTTTAGATTCCACATATAAGGGAGGTCATATAGTATTTGTCTTTCTCTGACTTATTTCACTTAGCATAATGACCTTAAGGTCCATCCGTATTGTGAATGGCAAGATTTCTTTATTTTTTACGGCTGAATAGTATTTTATGTCTCTCTGTATATCACATTTTCTTTATTCTTTTATCCATTGATGGACCCTTAGGTTATTTCTGTATCTTGACTATTGTCAGTAATGCTGCAATGAAAATGGGGGTACAGATTTCTTTGTGAGTTAATGTGTTCATTTTCTTTGGGTAAATACCCAGGAGTAGAATTGCTAGATCATATGCTAGTTCTATTTTTACTTTTCTGAGGAACCTCCATACTATTTTCCGTAGTGGCTGCACCAAATTACATTCCCATCAATGGTGCACAAGAGTTTCCTTTTGTTCACATCCTCATTGACACTTGTTATTTTTTTTTTAAGTATTTAAAAAATTTTTTTAATGTTTATTTATTTTGAGAG
Source organism: Herpailurus yagouaroundi (assembly GCF_014898765.1). NCBI lineage: Eukaryota > Metazoa > Chordata > Mammalia > Carnivora > Felidae > Herpailurus > Herpailurus yagouaroundi. Next base: position 16,622,541 of record NW_024412396.1, on the reverse strand, counting down.
ACAGAGAGACAGACAGAGTGTGAGCAGGGGAGGGGCAGAGAGAGAGAGGGAGACACAGAATCCAAAGCAGGCTCCAGGGTCTGAGATGTCAGCACAGAGTCCGACGTGAGGCTCGACCCACGAACTGTGAGATCATGACCTGAGCCGAAGTTGGAAGCTTAATCCATTGAGCCACCCAGGCGCCCCTGACACTTGTTATTTCTAATTATCTTATTTCTTATATTTATTCCATAAATATGTCTTGCACCTGCTATTTGCAAGGGATAGAGAATATCTAAACACTCTTTTATTTTTAAATTTTTTTTTAATGTTTATTTATTTTTGAGGGAGAGTGTGCACGCATGAGCAGGGAAGGGGCAGAGAGCGAGAGGGAGACACAGTAATCCAAAGCAGGCTCCAGGCTCTGAGCTGTCAGCGCAGAGCCCTATGCGGGCCGGTACCCATGAACTGTGGGATCATGACCTGAGCCAAAGTCAGGCGCTTAATTGGCTGAACCACCCAAGTGCCCCTAAGCACTCTTTTAAAAATGATATTAGAACTTACATTTACCAAGCAAGTGATTTGGATATTGAAAATCTTACATGGCAAAAAACATTTGTGAACCAGGACAGAAGGCAAATCTATGGTCGATAAAGTGCAAAATTGTCAACACTGTACCTTTCTTTTTGGTAAGTTTCTTCTGAGAAACTGGTTCTTAAATTCATTATCAGTTAAACCAGAGTCTTTAAAGTGGAACATTCATTGATATCAACTTAACTGTTTGGCTTTTTCCCAAGCCTCCAATCAGTTATCGATACTTAATGCTATTTGCACAAAATATCTTTTGTGTAATACAAATTTCTGTCTCTTCCTCCCTAAGGGATAAAATATCACATGGAAAAAAGGAAGAAAATGCAAGATGAATTCTGAATCTAATTCATGAGTTTTGTTTTTATTCTTTTACATAGTATTTATATCAAAGTCAGAAATAAAATCTAAGTTAGAAAATTCACCAGCTAAAAGAAACAGTTTTGTGCAGCAAACCAATTGCCCCAGAAAACAAGTAATTAAAGGACAAGTAATTAAAATAGCAGCCATAAAATTGACATTCTTGGGAGACCATGTGTTCATTGCTGGTCTTTTTATTGGGGATCCTCTCTGGGCACTGTTCTGAGAACTGAAATCTGCTGGCAGAATGAGCACTTCACCCAAGGATTTTGCATCCTCTTCTGGGTGAAAATGTTAGTGCGTTTCTGGTGTATGCAGGATAGTTGTATCATGACAGGTGGAAATGTGACCCTGCTATTATCTTTATTTGGAGATTAAGTATGATTTAAGATCTGTTTGCGTGCCAAGTTGGCAAGGGGTGGACTTGTGGTAGTAATTTTATGTGTCAGCTTGGTTAGGCCTTGGTAACTAAATAGTCAAACAGTTTCTAGATGGTTCAGTGAAAGCATTAAAGTTTTTTTTTTTTTTTTTTGAGTATAGTGGGCACACAATGTTCATTAGTTTCAGGTATCAATGAAAGCATTTTTTGGGTGAGATTAATATTGAAATCACTAGGCTTTGAGTAATGTGAGTGTGACTTATGTAATCAGTTGAAGACCGCAATAGAAGCACAACTGACGTCTCTGAAGAAAGAGGGAATTCTGCCAGCAGACTGCCTTTGGGCTTCAAGTGTATTATTGACTCTTCCCTGGGTCAGACCCACTCTGCAGATTTTGAACTTGTCATCCTCCAAAATCCTGTGACCCAGTTTCTTAAAATAAATCTCTATCTCTATCTCTATCTATCTATCTATCTATCTATCTATCTATCTATCTATCATCTATCTATCTATCTATCTAGTCTATCATTTATCTAACCTATCCACCTATCCATTTATATACCTATACATCCTATTGGTTTTTTTTCTTCTCTGGAGAACCTGATTAATACTGATTTTATAAGAGACACATCTTGTAGAGGCCGAAGAGATCTTTTTCCTGAGTTTAAGAATTTGGGGCATGGCAGACACTAACCCATTACTACCTGCTATTTTCCTGTTTAGGCAGAGAATTATATGGAGAGTCTGTGATGTTTCTTTGGCTGAAAGAGGTTGGGGGAGGCTTTTCCAGAAAGGCAAATGGGTCTTTCTTTAGATTCTTCTGCTACTGCTGATGGGATGCCATATTTCCCCCAATTTCCCCAAATGGGAATTGAAGCCAGATATTGAAATCATTTATTGATGTTAGTAATGAAACTTCAGTTGTTGCCACAAATTTTACATTACATTTGCTTAGATATCCTAATGTTTAGGAGGAAAAGTGCCCTCTCCACAATGTAAATTAAGAAACAAATATGATGGCTCACAACTTCTCCCATAAGTAGGACCACACTACCCCCTCAGAAGAAGGAAGCTCCAGCCTGAAGCTGCAGGGAGGAGATAGAGGGAGGCTGGCTGTATTCGAATAGGTCTTCTGTCTTTTCTCAAACAGTCCTCAACTGGTTTGGCTCAAGCACTGTCTTGACCATGAGGCTTTCTAAACTTGAATAGATTTTTCTTTCTACTCCACATTGCCCATCCCTCTACTCTATCTCATAGCAAAACTTCTTGAGGTACCATTTTTGCAGCCTCACTTCACTCTTTTCCATACTTGACTCCATTGAGGCTTTTAGTCCTCATTATGCTACAAGGACCACCCTAGTCAAGGTCCATCTTAACCACCATGTTGTCAGTATCAAAAGTCATTTCTGTGTTCTCATTTTCCTTCATGTTTCAGTGACAATGATTCAGTTCTTCTTGAAACATTTTCTTTAGGTTTCTGTTGAGTAGAATTAAAATGGGGTTTCCTCCTACCTCATTTACTATGCTTTCTCAGATGTCTTTGCAGGTATTTATGCTGCTTAACCTTGAAAACTTAGAGTATGCAAGACCTCAATCCTGTACTCTATATAATTACTCTGCACGACCAGCCACTTTAAATACCATCCATACGCCTCACAAATCTGTATTTCCAGTTGTGGCCTTTGCCCTGAAATCCAGGCTTATATATCCAATTTCCTACTTCACATCTCTGCTAATTAAATTGTTCCCTGTGTTTGAAACATAATCCCCAATCTTTTCATAGCTAGTTTCTTCTTGTTACTTAAGTTTCAACTTATATAGTGTCTGTACATCATTATCAGCTACATATCTATCCATTTGTCATCTATTGTCTCTTATCAATCACATCGTCTAATTTTAATTCCTTGCATAACTTGTGCCAGTAAATATCTCTTTTTTAAAAATTCTAGTTAGTTAACATACAGTGTAATATTAGTTTCAGGTATACAACATAGTGATTCAACAATTCTGTATATCACCTGGTGCTTATCATGACAGGTGCAGTTCTTAATCCCCATCACCTATTTAACCCATCCCTCTACCCACCTGCCCTCTGGTAACCATCAGTTTGTTCTTTACAATTAAGAGTCCATTTCTTGGTTTCTGTCATTCTTTTTTCCCCTTTGCTTGTTTGGTTTGTTTCTTAAATTCCACATATAATTGAAATCATATGGTATATGTCTTTCTATGACTTGTCTTGCTTAGCATAATACTCTCTAGCTCCATCCATGTCATTGAAAGTGGCAAGATGTTTTCTTTTTTATGGCTGAATGATATTCCATTGTGTGTGTGTGTGTGTGTGTGTGTGTGTGTGT
>NW_024412396.1:16531529-16618871 GCF_014898765.1 Herpailurus yagouaroundi | reverse complement strand
GTGTGTGTGTGTGTGTGTGTGTGTGTGTGTATCACATCTTCTTTATCTATTCATCAATCAATTGATGGACACTTGGGCTGCTGTATCTCATCTATTATAGATAATTCTCCTATAAACATAGAGGTGCATGTATCCCTTTCCATTAGTATTTTTGTATTCTTTGGGTAAATACCCAGTAGTGCAATTGCTGAATGGTAGTTTTATTTTTAGCTTTTTGAAGAACCTCCATATTGTTTTCCACTGTGGCTGCACCAATTTGCATTTCTACCAACAGTGCATGGGGTTCCTTTTTTCTCCACAGCCTCACCAACACCTGTTGTTTCTTGTGCTTTTGATTTTAGCCATTCTGATAGGGGTGAGGTGATATCTCACTGTGGTTTTGAGTTGCATTTCCCCGATGACTAGGGATTTTTTCATAAGTCTGTTGACCATCTGTATGTCTTCTTTGGAGAAATGTCTGTTCATGTCTTCTGCCCATTTTTAATTGGATTATTTATTTATTTTTGGTGTTGAGTTGTGCAAGTTCTTTATATATTTTGGATATTAACCTTTTATCCAACATGTCATTTGCAAATATCTTCTCCCATTCAGTAAGCTGCCTTTTACTTTTGTTGATTGTTTCCTTTGTTGTGCAGAAGCTTTTTATTTTGTTGTAGACCCAATAGTTTATTTTTGCTTTTGTTTCCTTGCCTCAGGAGAACTATCTGAAAAAAAAAGTGCTTTGGCTGAGGTCAAATAAGTTGATGCCTGTGTTCTCTTCTAAGATTTTTAGGTTTTCAGGTCTCACATTTAGGTCTTTCCTCAATTTTGAATTTATTTTTGTGTATGGTGTAGGAAAGGGTCCAGTTTCATTCGTTTACATGTTGCTGTACAGTTTTCACAGCACCATTTGTTGAAAAGACTATCTTTTTCCCATTGGATATTCTTTCCTGCTTTGTCGAAGATCAACTGGCTATACAGTTGTGGGTTTATTTCTGGGTTTTCTATTCCGTTCCATTGATCTGTGTGCTTATTTTTGTGCCAGTACTATACTTTTTTTTTTTAATATAGTACTATACTGTTTTGATGACTACTGCTTTGTAATATAACTTGAAGTCTAGAATTGTGATGAGTCCAGGTTTGCTTTTCTTTTTCAAGGTTACTTTGGCTATTTGGGGTCTTTTGTGGTTCCATACAAATTTTGGAATTATTTGTTTTAGTTCTGTGAAAAATGTTGTTGGTGGCTTTTTTAAAATATTTATTTATTTATTTTTGAGAGAGAGAGAGAGAGAGAGAGAGAGAGAGAGAGAGAGAGAGAGAATATCCCAAGAAGGCTCCATACCATCAGCACAGAGCGTTATGCAGGGAACAAACCCATGAACTGCAGGATCATGACCTGAGCAAAAATCAAGAGTTGGAGGCTCAACCGACTGAGCCACCCAGGTGAACCACTGTTGGTGGTGTTTTGATAGGGAGTGCATTACATGTGTAGATTGCTTTGGATAGCTTAGACATTTTAACAATATTTGTTCTTCCAATCCTTGAGCATGGAATGTTTTACTATTTCTTTGTGTCATATTCAATTTTTTTCATCGGTATTTTATAGTTTACAGAGTACAGGTCTTTTGCCTCTTTAGGTAGGCTTACTCCTAGGTATATTATTATTTTTGGTGCAATTATAAAAGTGATTGTTTTCTTAATTTGCCTTTTTGCTGCTTCATTATTGGTGTATAGAAATGCAACCGATTTCTGTATACTGATTTTTTATCTTGAGACTTTACTGAATTAGTACATCAGTTCTAGCAGTTTTCTGGTGGAGTCTTTGGGTTTTCTTTATCTAACATCATATCATCTGCAAACTGAAAGTTTTACTTCTTCCTTACCAATTTGGATGTTTTTATTTCTTTGGCTGTCTAACTGCTATGGCTAGGACTTCCAGGAATATGTTGAGGAAAGTGGTGAGGGCGGACATCTTTGTCTTGTTGCTGACCTTAGTAGCAAAACATTTAGTTTTTCAACATTTAGTATGATGTTAGCTGTGGGTTTTTTGTATATTGCCTTTATTATGTTGAGGTATGTTCCCTCCAAGTCCTCTTTATTGAAGGTTTTTGTTTGTTTGTTTTTAACATGAATGGATGTTGTACTTTGTCAAATGCTTTTCTGCATCTATCGAAATGGTCATATGGTTCTTATCTTTTCTCTTATTGATGTGATGTGTCATGTTGATTGATTTGCAATTATTGAATCTCCTTGCCAGAAATAAATCCCACTTGGTCATGGTGAATACTTTTTTAAATGTATTGTTGGATCCAGTTTGCTAGTATTTTGTGGAGGATTTTTGCATCTATGTTCATCAGAGATATTGGCCTGTAGTTCTCCTTTTCAGTGGTGTCTTTATCTGGTTTTGGTATCAGGGTAATTGTAGCCTCCTAGAATGAATTTGGAAGCTTTCCTTCCCCTTCTATTTTTTTGGAATAGTCTGAGAAAAATAGGTATTAACTCTTTAAATATTTAGTAGAATTATCCTGTGAAGTCCTTTCATCCTGGACTTTTGTTTGTTGGGATTTTTTTTAACTACTGTTTTAATTTCTTTGCTGGTTATTGGTCTGTTCAAATTTTCTGTTTCTTTCTGTTTCATTTTTTTAAATTTATATGTTTCTAGGAACTTACCCATTTCGTCTAGGTTGTCCTGTTTGTTGGCATATAGTTTTTCATAATATTCTCTTATAACTGTTTGTATTTCTGTGGTGTTTGTTATTTCCTCTCTCTCATTTGTGATTTTATTTATTTTAGTTATTTCTCTTTTTCTTGATAAATCTGGCTAGAGGTTTATCAAATTTTATTTTATTATTTTTTAATGTTTTTTTAAATTTATTTTTGAGAGAGAGAGAGAGAGAGAGAGAGAGAGAGACAGATAGACAGACAGAGGATGAGCCTGGGAGGGGGAAGAGAAGGGGTACAGAGGATCCAAAGCAAGCTCTGCACTGTCAGCACAGAGCCTGATGTGGGGCTTGAACTCACGAACCGTGAGATCATGATCTGAGCCAAAGTCAGACGCTCAACTGACCGAGCCACCCAGGTGTCCCTCAAATTTGATTTTTTAAAAAGAACCAGCTCCTGGTTTCACTGATCTGTTCTATTGTTTTCTTAATTTCTATATCATTTATTTTTGCTATAATCTTTATTATTTCCCTCCTTCTGCTGGTTTTAGGTTTTGTGTGTTGTTTATATCTCTCTTACTTATTTATTTGTTGTGTTTTAGTTTCTACTACTTAAATGAAAATTCCCTGACAAAGTAGAAACTTAATAAATATTTCTTGAATGACTTGATTGAAAGATTATTACTTATAGCTCACCATGTAGCATTTTAGTTTCTACTACGATGATGTTTTGTTGTTATTCATGTATTTGTCTGGATATCATAGATTTAATATTCTTTAAAGGATGGAGTTAAGTCCAAATGGTGTTTGGAAAGTATTCTCACTTTTAAGCAGAAAATGAGGTCTAGCAATAGAAGGAACCAGTTGTAAGGAACCAGTGCATACTTAGTGTAGCAACTTGGTTTCCATCACTGCATTAACTCTCCACCCCTACCAACAATTCTCTTATTTTGACCTTTTTGTCTTAGGGACTATCTTTCCTAATGGTAGTCTTGATCTCTGTTACTTCCTCTGCTTGATGTTTCCAGTAAAGATGATCAGCTTCCAACTCCTTCGTTGCTCCCTTTTGAAGGTGAGTGGAGCTAAAAGCCACTACAATAACAGGAACAGATGCTCATTCTTCTTGGTATCTGTCTTTATTTCTCCTTTCCTTTTGAAGGATAATTTCACTGGATGTGAAGTTCTAGGCTGATGGCTTCCTCTCTTAACATTAATGTTGTGCCACTCTTTCTCTTTGCTTGCATGGTTTCCAACAAGAAGCCCACTGTAATTCTTACTCTTGTTCTTCTATAAGTAAGGGTGATTTTTTTTCCCTCTCACCCCAGCGTTTTTCAAGATTTTTTATGTGTCTTTAATTTTTGTAGTTGAATATGTTATGCATATAACATACATATAAATGCATATATAAATATGTAGTTGAATATTTATCCTGCTTGATGGTCTCTGAGCTTCCTGGATCTGTGGTTTGGTATCATTAATTATGGAATTCTCAGCCATTATTACTTCAAGTATTTCTCCTTCTCTTTTTTCTTTTTTTTTTTTTATTCTGGCATTTCAATCATTTGTGTATTTTACCTTTTGAAATTATCCCACCGTCCTTGGATGATATTTCTCTCCCCCTTTTTCATTCTTTTTTTCTTTTTATATCTCAGCTTTAAAAGTTTCCATTGACCCATCCTTAAGTTCGCTGATTCTTTCCTCAGCTACATCTAGTCTACTAATGAGCCCAATGAAAGCATTCTTTATTTCAATTACAGTGGTTTTGATTTCTAGCATTTCTTTTTGATTATTTCCTAGAATTTCCATCTCTCTGCTTATATTACTCACCTGTTCTTGCCTACCTTTTCCATTAGAGCCCTTAGCATATTAATCATAGTTATTTGAAATTCCAGACCAGGCCTGATAAAACCAACATCTGTGTCATACCAGAGTATGATTCTGATGCTTACTTTGCCTGTTCAGACTGTGTTCTCTCTCACCTTTAACATACCTTGTAATTTATTTTTTGTTATTGAGAGCTGGTCATGATATATTGAACTAAGGTAAACAGGCCTTTCCTGTGAGGTTTTATGTTAATTTGGCTAGTAGTTGGACTGTGCTTCATGTTTGCTAAAGCTGTCAGTAGCAAAAGCTTCCATTTCTCTCGCCTTTGTGTTGTTAACTGTTGTCTTTGAGTTTCCTTAAGAATTCAGGGGCGCCTGGGTGGCGCAGTCGGTTAAGCGTCCGACTTCATTCAGGTCATGATCTCGCGGTCCGTGAGTTCGAGCCCCGCATCAGGCTATGGGCTGATGGCTCAGAGCCTGGAGCCTGTTTCCGATTCTGTGTCTCCCTCTCTCTCTGCCCCTCCCCCGTTCATGCTCTGTCTCTCTCTGTCCCAAAAATAAATAAACGTTGAAAAAAAATTAAAAAAAAAAGAATTCCTTCTTTGTTTTTTAAGTTTATTTATTTATTTTGAGAGGGAAAGAGAGCATGCACGTGCAGGGGAGGGGCAGAGACAGAGAGGGAGAGAGAGAATCCCAAGCAGACTCCACACTGTCAGCACAGAGACCAACAGCCTGACATGGGCTCAATCCCACAAACCACAAGACCATGACTCGAGCCAAAATCAAGAGTCAGACGCTCACCAGACTGAGCTACCCAGGGTTCCTTAAGAATGCATTCTTAAGCAGAGTCTCAGTCTTGCAGTTTTTTCCTGAATCCACTGTTATTATAGTATTGGTATGATGGTAAGGTATGGAAAAGAGGAAGCTTTCTACAATCTTATGATTAAATCCTAGTTGTTCAGTGGCCTTGTGTCTCTGGGCTGAGACCTTAACATATGTTTCTTAGCTTCCTTTCCCTCTCCTTTAAATGAGAGGAAGGTTAGAGGAGACTGCAGTGGGAGAAATTCCCTACCTCTGTGTGTGATAAGGCTCTGGAGAGTAGGCCTTAGTTATGGAGAACACTCTGGGCATATTTCACAATGGTTACTCTTGTCTTCCCCTTGCCATAGCCATGAGGTGATCTTTCTTGGCCCTTTACCATGGAAACCTAGTGGTGTTCCTGGAGGTGAAGTCCATGAATGTGTGAGGGTCCTGTGAGACCTGCAGGCCTCAGGATGTTCTCATTGTCAGGCTAGTCCATACTCAGCCTCCAGAAATTCATCCAAATTTCTCTTTAAATGTTTCTACCAATTTTTGGCCCCATTGTCTTCTGCTCCAGAATAGCATATCTCAGTTCTTGCTCTCCAGGTTTTGGCATGGTGGTTTGTCCTACAATCTTCATTCTTTGATATTTTGAAGAAAAGTCACTGATTTTCAGCCAGTTTAATATTAGCTTTTCCTAAGGATGAAACTGATTATTTACAAGCTTTTAACACATTGGATCCTGAACTGGAAGTCTAGATATCTTTTACAGTATCTAGCACTGCATTAAACACGCATCAGCAAACCATGTCTTGGCTGTGTTTCCACCATTGCTACTTGGCCCATTTTGCCACCACTTCCCACAGCTGCATCGGACAATCTTCTTGCCAAAGGAAAAGATTTGGAGCTTTGGCAAGTTGTGTTCTAATGACTGACAAACTCTGAAATATAGGTACTAACTTAGTACTAACAGTGAGTGATGGATGACAACCAAGATTAAGTCAGGGATTATCTCACTTAGCTTCTTGTTTCCTTGTTCCAGACATGTGTATTTGCATCATGGCCAAAAGCCCATTTCTGTTGGGCTGGACCCTCAGCCTCCTCAGGAAAGTCCATTTCTGGCATCTCAGATATATAGGACCTTCCCTGAGGTCTTGGTTGCTGAGATGTAGAGAGCCTTTAGTTTTCTTATTTATGGTTTTGTTTTTACTTAATGGCAACCTGTTTCCTCTCCTTTCTGTCCATCCTTCCATCATTCCTTCCTTCCCTCCCTCCTTCCTTCCGCCTTCCTTCCTTCCTTCTCCTTTTAATATTAGTATTTAGCCTGTTTGTGTTAAGTTAAACATTTTACTCTTTAATGATAGCGTTTATCAGAACAAGACAATTTAGCTGAAGATGGCTGCCTGGTGAGACTTTTCAATACTGATTTTAAATGCAAATTAATACAAGCAATTACCAGATATTATACATGCTCTTAAAATGGAATGCTTTAAATGACATTTCCTTGGCAATCTGTGTGAATCCCAAAGATTAGGCATTCTCTTTATTCACTAAATTAAATATGCATCCACAGCCCAGTTTGAAGTTACTATCATATAATCATTCTTATTGTAGCCATTTCCAATAAAGATGACCTTATCAAATAACAATTACCTAAAGAATTATTTCCCACTTGGGAATATATGTTTGGAAAGAGATATACCTTTTGTGTTTGGATGGGTTCGGACAGGGGATGAAGACCAACGTAACATGTTAGGGAGGTGGATTTTTTTTCCCCTCAATCCAAAGTTAGGGAACTAACATTTATTGAGTCTTTTTTGTGTCAAACACTTTCCATTCATCCAATATTCAATGAATATTTATTGAGTGCTACCATGTTTTGGCCATATGTTTTAAATTCTGGGAATGCAATGGGATGGGACAGACTCAGTCCCTTCTCTTACGAATCTTATATTCTGGTTGGGAAAAGAAAGTGAATCCAGAGAATAAGTAGCCTGATGTGTGGGACAGAGAATGGCTGGGTGAGGAGATACAAAGAGGGTATACATTAGATAGGGTAGAGAAAGCAAGTCCTGTTTGAAAGGTGGCATTTGCAGTGAACTATCAGAGAGTCAGCCAACCACTCATTTTCTCATTTTTACAACAATGTGAGACAAAGGTAACATTAGTTCAGCTGATACAGGCAAAGAAATTACTCAACTAGATTAAGTCATTACTCTAAAGTTACACAGACTTCAAATGTTACTCCTTTTGCCTCCAAAGCTGTTCACTGCCCATCATATCCCACAGGTACTTGTTCACCAGCAGCCTCAGGCTGGGGCAGAAACAAGCTCTTTGTTTGCCTGATCTTGGACTTTAGACGTGAAACAGAATTTCCTAAGAAAACTAATGCAGGGTCGTATATTTTTCAATAAGAACATTAAAAAGAAGAAAAGACAACCGCTTAATTTTAATTACTTTTTCATTAAAAAATGTATTTTAATACCAAAAAAGTAGAAGGGGTATTTTCTGAGATTAAAGGACACGAATCTGAATTAATTGAAATCAGCTTCATGAAATGCATTATTTTGTCTTTATCTTACTTATTTCACAGAGAACTACTAGAGCCACGACTTAAGTGGATCCATTTGAGAACCAATGGACTCAATGACCTTTGGGATTATATTCAACCTTGAGAATCTTAGGTTGATGTCAACCTCCTAAGCTTGATGTGTGGAGAGCTTCATCTGTGAGTATATAAACTTTCTATTAATTGAATCAGTCCAGGAAAAGGTAGGTCATCATGACCTAAACATTTTCAGTTTGAGTCACTTGAAATGTTTATCTATTTAGGGAAAAGGAGATGATGTATTCTCTGTTCACTAAAAAGTTCAAACACAACTTAAAGCTCATTACAAAATAATTTACAAACTGTTTTTCGGTAGGCAATGGCTCACAGTGGCTTGAATAAGTTAAGAGCTTAGATTCATTGCTTTTCCTATTAATTAAATAGAAAGTAGAAATGACCATTTGGACTTCTTTTTTTTTAAGACACATTTATACATTTAGCAACCAACAGCATGCGTGCAAAAAAAATCTACATTAAAACCCTTTGTTGGAATGCTTTACACTTTCCACAGAACAGAAACTAAAATAACTTGTTATGCAATTAGTCACAAATACAGTCCTTGAGTTTTTTACCCATACACACAAGTAATATCTAAAACATCCCCCTTTTTTTTTTGTAACAGCTAGGCCCTGCCACCACTGTGCTTGGCCGAGTTCACAAATCTGTTGCAACCTATAGCTTCCCTGTCATCTCTCTGGCTCTCCTCTCCTGCTAAGATTTGTTTCCTGGCAGTAATTCAAACCTTCTGCCACCGCCATAGGTACTGCTGCTGGAACCACCATAGCCGTGTTGGTTTCATGGTTTGGCAAAATATTGGCCACCGCCACCAAAGAGGCCGGAGCTTCTGCCTCCAAAATGTCCTCCTTTCGTGGGTCCAAAATTTGAGGATTGATTGTTGTAATTGCCAAAATCATTATAGTTTCTACCACCTCCCAAATTGCATCCATCATTACCAAATCCATTATAGCCATCTCCACTGCCACCATATTCACCACCACCTTTACTGCCACCAAAGCCACCTCTCCTACTGAAGTTTCCTCCATGACCAAAGTTGTCATGCCCACCAAAACCACCTCTATGACCCCCACCAAAGTTTCCAGAACCACCTCAACCTCTTTGGCTGGAAAGAAGCACCAGCCATCTCTTGCTTAGATAAGGTTTTCCTTACTTCACAGTTGTGGCCATTCACAGTAGGATTTTTTTTTTTAATTTTTTTTTTTCAACGTTTATTTTATTTTTGGGACAGAGAGAGACAGAGCATGAACGGGGGAGGGGCAGAGAGAGAGGGAGACACAGAATCGGAAACAGGCTCCAGGCTCTGAGCCATCAGCCCAAAGCCCGACGCGGGGCTCGAACTCACGGACCGCGAGATCGTGACCTGGCTGAAGTCGGACGCTTAACCGACTGTGCCACCCAGGCGCCCCTCACAGTAGGATATTTTTGAATGACAGTCTTATCTACAGAAACATGGTCATCGTAAGCTACAAAAGCAAAGCCCCTCTTCTTGCCACTGCCTCAGTCAGCCATGATTTCAGTCACTTCAGTTTTCCCATACTGTTCAAAATAATCTCTTAGATGATATTCTTCAGTGTCTTCCTTAATGCCACCAACAAAAGTCTTTTTGACAGTTAAGAAGGCGCTCGGTCTTTGAGAATCTTCTCTTGAGACAGCCCTCTTTGGTTCTACAACTCTTCCACCCACCTTGTGTGGCCTTGCATTCACGGCTGCATCCACCTCTTCCATAGTAGCATGTGTGGCAAACCCAAAGCCTCCGAAGCACTTGGTGTTTGGATCTGTCATTACCACACAGTCCATATGCGTTCCCCATTGCTCAAAATTGCTTCTCATACTTTCATTAGTTGTTTCAAAGCTCAAACCTCTGATGAAGAGCTTCTACAGCTCTTCTTAGGAGAAAAGACTTAGGAGACTCTGACTTAGACATGACAGAAGTGGAAGGGGAGACTTTTAATGATGCTTGCTCCATGGTGTCCATGGACAGAAAGCAACCCTTTGGATTTATATGAATAAGAATGTATGTGCGGGTATCTTTGTCATGAATATTCAACTATTTATCACTTTATGGTATTGATATAATTTATTTCTTTTCCTAACCATGAAACATAAGCAAAACTAGAAAATGTAAAAGAATAAATACTGTTTAAAATTCTATGAAAACATAGGCGTGCCTGGGTGGCTCAGTCGGTTGAGTATCTGACTTTGGCTCATGTCATGATCTCACGGTCTGTGAGTTCGAGCCCCACCTCTGGCTCTGTGCTAATAGCTCAGAACCTGGCACCTGCTTCAGATTCTGTGTCTCCCTCTCTCTCTGCCCCTCCCCCACTCATGCTCTATCTCTCTGTTTCTTTTTTTTTTTTTTAGAGAGAATAACCTTTATTTATTTTTCATTTATATATGAAATTTATTGTCAAATTGGTTTCCATACAACACCCAGTGCTCATCCCAAAAGGTGCCCTCCTCAATACCCATCACCCACCCTCTCCTCCCTCCCACCCCCCATCAACCCTTAGTTTGTTCTCAGTTCTCAACAGTCTCTTATGCTTTGGCTCTCTCCCACTCTAACCTCTTTTTTTTTTTTTTTCCTTCCCCTCCCCCATGGGTTCCTGTTAAGTTTCTCAGGATCCACATAAGAGTGAAACCATATGGTATCTGTCTTTCTCTGTATGGCTTATTTCACTTAGCATCACACTCTCCAGTTCCATCCACGTTGCTACAAAAGGCCATATTTCATTTTTTCTCATTGCCACGTAGTATTCCATAGTGTATATAAACCACAATTTCTTTATCCATTCATCAGTGGATGGACATTTAGGCTTTTTCCATAACTTGGCTATTGTTGAGAGTGCTGCTATGAACATTGGGGTACAAGTGCCCCTATGCATCAGTACTCCTGTGTCCCTTGGATAAATTCCTAGCAGTGCTATTGCTGGGTCATAGGGTAGGTCTATTTTTAATTTTCTGAGGAACCTCCACACTGCTTTCCAGAGCGGCTGCACCAATTTGCATTCCCACCAACGGTAAAAGAGGGTTCCCGTTTCTCCACATCCTCTCCAGCATCTATAGTCTCCTGATTTGTTCATTTTGGCCACTCTGACTGGCGTGAGGTGATACATGAGTGTGGTTTTGATTTGTATTTCCCTGATAAGGAGCGACGCTGAACATCTTTTCATGTGCCTGTTGGCCATCCGGATGTCTTCTTTAGAGAAGTGTCTATTCATGTTTTCTGCCCATTTCTTCACTGGGTTATTTGCTTTCCGGGTGTGGAGTTTGGTGAGCTCTTTATAGATTTTGGATACTAGCCCTTTGTCCGATATGTCATTTGCAAATATCTTTTCCCATTCCGTTGGTTGCCTTTTAGTTTTGTTGGTTGCTTCCTTTGCTGTGCAGAAGCTTTTTATCTTCATAAGGTCCCAGTAACTCACTTTTGCTTTTAATTCCCTTGCCTTTGGGGATGTGTCGAGTAAGAGATTGCTACGGCTGAGGTCAGAGAGGTCTTTTCCTGCTTTCTCCTCTAAGGTTTTGATGGTTTCCTGTCTCATATTCAGGTCCTTTATCCATTTTGAGTTTATTTTTGTGAATGGTGTGAGAAAGTGGTCTAGTTTCAACCTTCTGCATGTTGCTGTCCAGTTCTCCCAGCACCATTTGTTAAAGAGACTGTCTTTTTTCCATTGGATGTTCTTTCCTGCTTTGTCAAAGATGAGTTGGCCATACGTTTGTGGGTCTAGTTCTGGGGTTTCTATTCTATTCCATTGGTCTATGTGTCTGTTTTTGTGCCAATACCATGCTGTCTTGATGATGACAGCTTTGTAGTAGAGGCTAAAGTCTGGGATTGTGATGCCTCCTGCTTTGGTCTTCTTCTTCAAAATTACTTTGGCTATTCGGGGCCTTTTGTGGTTCCATATGAATTTTAGGATTGCTTGTTCTAGTTTCGAGAAGAATGCTGGTGCCATTTTGATTGGGATTGCATTGAATGTGTAGATAGCTTTGGGCAGTATTGACATTTTGACAATATTTATTCTTCCAATCCATGAGCAGGGAATGTCTTTCCATTTCTTTAAATCTTCTTCAATTACCTTCATAAGCTTTCGATAGTTTTCAGCATACAGATCCTTTACATCTTTGGTTAGATTTATTCCTAGGTATTTTATGCTTCTTGGTGCAATTGTGAATGGGATCAGTTTCTTTATTTGTCTTTCTGTTGCTTCATTGTTAGTGTATAAGAATGCAACTGATTTCTGTACATTGATTTTGTATCCTGCAACTTTGCTGAATTCATGTATCAGTTCTAGCAGACTTTTGGTGGAGTCTATCGGATTTTCCATGTATAATATCATGTCATCTGCAAAAAGCGAAAGCTTGACTTCATCTTTGCCAATTTGGATGCCTTTGATTTCCTTTTGTTGTCTGATTGCTGATGCTAGAACTTCCAGCACTATGTTAAACAACAGCGGTGAGAGTGGGCATCCCTGTCGTGTTCCTGATCTCAGGGAAAAAGCTCTCAGTTTTTCCCCGTTGAGGATGATGTTAGCTGTGGGCTTTTCATAAATGGCTTTTATGATCTTTAAGTATGTTCCTTCTATCCCGACTTTCTCAAGGGTTTTTATTAAGAAAGGGTGCTGGATTTTGTCAAAGGCCTTTTCTGCATCGATTGACAGTATCATATGGTTCTTCTTTCTTTTTTTGTTAATGTGATGTATCACGTTGATTGATTTGCGAATGTTGAACCAGCCCTGCATCCCAGGAATGAATCCCACTTGGTCATGGTGAATAATTCTTTTTATATGCCATTGAATTCGATTTGCTAGTATCTTATTGAGAATTTTTGCATCCATATTCATCAGGGATATTGGCCTGTAGTTCTCTTTTTTGACTGGGTCTCTGTCTGGTTTAGGAATCAAAGTAATACTGGCTTCATAGAATGAGTCTGGAAGTTTTCCTTCCCTTTCTATTTCTTGGAATAGCTTGAGAAGGATAGGTATTATTTGCTTTAAACGTCTGGTAGAACTCCCCTGGGAAGCCATCTGGTCCTGGACTCTTATTTGTTGGGAGATTTTTGATAACCGATTCAATTTCTTCGCTGGTTATGGGTCTGTTCAAGGTTTCTATTTCCTCCTGATTGAGTTTTGGAAGAGTGTGGGTGTTCAGGAATTTGTCCATTTCTTCCAGGTTGTCCAACTTGTTGGCATATAATTTTTCATAGTATTCCCTGATAATTGTTTGTATCTCTGAGGGATTGGTTGTAATCATTCCATTTTCATTGATGATTTTATCTATTTGGGTCATCTCCCTTTTCTTTTTGAGAAGCCTGGCTAGAGGTTTGTCAATTTTGTTTATTTTTTCAAAAAACCAACTCTTGGTTTCGTTGATCTGCTCTACAGTTTTTTTAGATTCTATATTGTTTCTTTCTGCTCTGATCTTTATTATTTCTCTTCTTCTGCTGGGTTTAGGCTGCCTTTGCTGTTCTGCTTCTATTTCCTTTAGGTGTGCTGTTAGATTTTGTATTTGGGATTTTCTTGTTTCTTGAGATAGGCCTGGATTGTAATGTATTTTCCTCTCAGGACTGCCTTCGCTGCGTCCCAAAGCGTTTGGATTGTTGTATTTTCATTTTCGTTTGTTTCCATATATTTTTTAATTTCTTCTCTAATTGCCTGGTTGACCCACTCATTCGTTAGTAGGGTGTTCTTTAACCTCCATGCTTTTGGAGGTTTTCCAGACTTTTTTCTGTGGTTGATTTCAAGCTTCATAGCATTGTGGTCTGAAAGTATGCATGGTATGATTTCAATTCTTGTAAACTTATGAAGGGCTGTTTTGGGACCCAGTATATGATCTATCTTGGAGAATGTTCCATGTGCACTTGAGAAGAAAGTATATTCTGTTGCTTTGGGATGCAGAGTTCTAAATATATCTGTCAAGTCCATCTGATCCAATGTCTCATTCAGGGCCCTTGTTTCTTTATTGACCGTGTGTCTAGATGATCTATCCATTTCTGTAAGTGGGGTGTTAAAGTCCCCTGCAATTACCACATTCTTATCAATAAGGTTGCTTATGTTTATGAGTAATTGTTTTATATATTTGGGCGCTCCGGTATTCGGTGCATAGACATTTATAATTGTTAGCTCTTCCTGATGGATAGACCCTGTCACTATTATATAATGTCCTTCTTCATCTCTTGTGACAGCCTTTAATTTAAAGTCTAGTTTGTCTGATATAAGTATGGCTACTCCAGCTTTCTTTTGGCTTCCAGTAGCATGATAAACAGTTCTCCATCCCCTCACTCTCAATCTAAAGGTGTCCTCATGGGGCGCCTGGGTGGCGCATTCGGTTAAGCGTCCGACTTCAGCCAGGTCACGATTCCACGGTCCGTGAGTTCGAGCCCCGCGTCGGGCTCTGGGCTGATGGCTCAGAGCCTGGAGCCTGTTTCTGATTCTGTGTCTCCCTCTCTCTCTGCCCCTCCCCCGTTCATGCTCTGTCTCTCTCTGTCCCAAAAATAAATAAACGTTGAAAAAAAAATTTTTTTTAAAAATAAAGGTGTCCTCAGGTCTAAAATGAGTCTCTTGTAGACAGCAAATAGATGGGTCTTGTTTTTTTATCCATTCTGATACCCTATGTCTTTTCGTTGGCGCATTTAATCCATTTACATTCAGTGTTATTATAGAAAGATATGGGTTTAGAGTCATTGTGATGTCTGTATGTTTTATGCTTGTAGTGATGTCTCTGGTACTTTGTCTCACAGGGTCCCCCTTAGGATCTCTTGTAGGGCTGGTTTAGTGGTGACAAATTCCTTCAGTTTTTGTTTGTTTGGGAAGACCTTTATCTCTCCTTCTATTCTAAATGACAGACTTGCTGGATAAAGGATTCTCGGCTGCATATTTTTTCTGTCTAGCACACTGAAAATCTCGTGCCAATTCTTTCTGGCCTGCCAAGTTTCAAAAGAGAGATCAGTCACGAGTCTTATAGGTCTCCCTTTATATTTGAGGGTACGTTTACCCCTTGCTGCTTTCAGAATTTTCTCCTTATCCTTGTATTTTGCCAGTTTCACTATGATATGTCGTGCAGAAGATCGATTCAAGTTACGTCTGAAGGGAGTTCTCTGTGCCTCTTGGATTTCAATGCCTTTTTCCTTCCCCAGTTCAGGGAAGTTCTCAGCTATTATTTCTTCAAGTACCCCTTCAGCACCTTTCCCTCTCTCTTCCTCCTCTGGGATACCAATTATGGGTATATTATTTCTTTTTAGTGTATCACTTAGTTCTCTAATTTTCCCCTCATCCTCCTGGATTTTTTTATCTCTCTTTTTCTCAGCTTCCTCTTTTTCCATAACTTTATCTTCTAGTTCACCTATTCTCTCCTCTGTCTCTTCAGTCCGAGCCGTGGTGGTTTCCATTTTGTTATGCATTCCGCTTAAAGCGTTTTTCAGCTCCTCGTGACTGTTCCTTAGTCCCTTGATCTCTGTAGCAAGAGATTCTCTGCTGTCAGCTATACTGTTTTCAAGCCCAGCGATTAATTTTATGACTATTATTCTAAATTCACTTTCTGTTATATTATTTAAATCCTTTTTGATCAGCTCATTAGCTGTTGTTATTTCCTGGAGATTCTTCTGAGGGGAATTCTTCCGCTTGGTCATTTTGGATAGTCCCTGGCATGGTGAGGACCTGCAGGGCACTTCCCCTGTGCTGTGGTGTCTAACTGGAGTTGGTGGGCGGAGCCGCAGTCAGACCTGATGTCTGCCCCCAGCCCACCGCTGGGGCCACAGTCAGACTGGTGCGTGCCTTCTCTTCCCCTCTCCTAGGGGCAGGATTCACTGTGGGGTGGGGTGGCCTGTCTGGGCTACTTGCACACTGCTAGGCTTGTGATGCTGGGGATCTGGCGTCTTAGCTGGGGTGGGTAGGCAAGGTGCACAGGGGCAGGAGGGGCAGGCTTAGCTTGCTTCTCCTTAGGTGATCCACTTCAGGAGGGGCCCTGTGGCAGCAGCAGGGAGTCAGATCCGCTGCCGGAGGTTTGGCTCCGCAGAAGCGCAGAGTTGGGTGTTTGCGCGGAGCGAGCAAGTTCCCTGGCAGGAACTGGTTCTCTTTGGGATTTTGGCTGGGGGATGGGCGAGGGAGATGGCGCTGGCGAGCGCCTTTGTTCCCCACCAAACTGAGCTCTGTCGTCCGGGGGCTCAGCAGCTCTCCTTCCCTTTGTCCTCCAGCCTTCCTGCTTTCTGAGCAGAGCTGTTAACTTATGACCTCCCAGAAGCTAAGTCGCGCTTGCTGTCGGAACACAGTCCGTCAGGCCCCTCCGCTTTTTGCAAGCCAGACTCGGAGGCTCTGCTTGGCCGGCGAGCCGCCCCTACGCCCTGGCTCCCTCCTGCCAGTCCGTGGAGTGCGCACCGCCTCGCCGCCCTTCCTACCCTCTTCCGTGGGCCTCTCGTCTGCGCTTGGCTCCGGGATCCCGTTCTGCTAACCCTCTGGCGGTTTTCTGGGTTATTTAGGCAGGTGTAGGTGGAATCTAAGTGATCAGCAGGACGCGCGGTGAGCCCAGCGTCCTCCTTCGCCGCCATCTTCCTTCTCCAAGAGCTCTCTGTTTCTCAAAAATAAATAAACGTTAATTTTTTTTAATTCTATGAAAGTATAATGGCAATTACAGAAGAAATAATTGCATACAACAGCAGCAATAGCATCCTTGAGGCTGTTTCTACAGTGTTTCGAATACCTGGCTATATCAGTCGTGTCAGAGTTCATCTCCTAGAGAGACAGGATAAGAAGTGTTGTGCTAAAGCCTCAAGGATCAGTTGAAATTTTGGTTCTGTACATAAGTAAAAATAGTAAAGATACAGGCTGTTTGAGTGTCTGGCTTTTTTTTTTTTTTTTTTTTGCCAATATAAGTATTATTACCTTCACACTATTTTATCTCCCTCTTTTAGGCTTAATAGCATGAGCTAAGGGCAATTGATTTCACAGAGAAATTGAAAGGATAGAGAGAAACACAAATTATGAAAAATGTACCAGAGACAGGTACACGCATTTTATGCTATTAATAAAGTTCTAAAATGCGTTGAATCTTAAATTCTCTGATATTTAACGTGTGTGTGTGTGTGTGTGTGTGTGTGTGTGTGTGTGTGTGTGTGTTTAATTTCAAAAGAAGCTAAGGATGGTACAGGGAAGAAGTAGGAAACATAAAGAAGCTAAATCACTTGTAATCCCACTGCTAGAGTCAGCACTATTAATGTCTGTCCTAATTTTAAAAGCATATATGTGACATATAATATATATTATATAAATAATATATAATTCTGTTTTAATAAACACATACTAATATTATCATAAATAACTACTATGTATTTACATTTATTTTATTATATATTATATATTTATATTTTATTACATATATTTATTAAAACAGAATTATGATGTGTATATAATTTTCTATCCTTTCATTAAATATTATGAAGTATTTACGGAGCAACAAATATTTTTAATACCGGTGCTTTGTATGATAACCTATTATTTTTTATATAAACATATTAAACTTTTTCTATATAGTCTCCCACTCTTAGGCATTAAGGTTGTTTCCAATTTATCCTTCTTAAGAATAATGATACGTTAAACATGATTAAATATACATTTCAAGTTTGAAACTTTGAAATATTTGCTTAGATTGGATTTCCAGAAGTAGAATTGCAATGTTAAAGAATGTGAACCCTGCTAAGAATCTTTACAGCAGAAACATAGAAATGATCCACCAGTGTGGTGTAATAGTTCCCACTTTTATGTACCTTCACCCCTGCAGGTGTTATCATTGAAAAAATGTGTTTGATAACTTGATAGATTAAAAAATCTCATCAACCTATCTATCTGAATTTCTTTCCTTTTTCTTTTTTAGTAAGATTCATTAATGCATTTATTCATTAAAATTTCCACCAAGCATCATTCTGGCAGGGCTGGCTTTAGGGAATGTGACGTGTTGCATGTTGCAGTTTCATGAGGCTCCAATGCTCAGAAGGGTCTTAATTTGATTTAATGTTCTGCCATCTTGGAATTCTTGAAAATTTTATCTTTGCAGTCATGTTTTGTAACTGAAGTCTGATAGAACGATGGAATATGTGTGTGAGCAGAGGTAATACATACAGTATGCATGTCCACTGTGTATAGTATTTGTGATATTCTATGAGCATGGAGATCGGGTGGACACGGGACTCAGGGGAGTTCAGTGAGACTCAATGTGGGTACAAGGTAAGCGTGATACATCAGTAGTTGGGCAAGTGCTGACAGCTCCAAGGGGCTATGCTTTCTGTTTATACCAGAACTTACTTCCAGTGCAGAAAGATGGTAATAGTTTTCTGAGAAACATGAACAACTGAAGAACCCTATCATATCCTTTCTCTCTCATGGTACTTTCTTGTGTTAGCCAACCACTGTAATAATATTATAATGACATAGAAAGGAAGAAAAAGATAAGGTAACCCATACTTCCTTTTTTTCTTTAATCTTTTCTTGCTCAGGATAAGGAAGAGAATATTGTGACCCAAAGCAGGAGAGTAAACAGCCCAGGAATGAAGCTGAATGCATAGTGTTTTGTTAATCCAGTGTACATATTCTTAGGTATTGTGTTTGATTCTCCTACCTGATGGGAATATTAAAGAGTGTATCTTCCAGCTCAATTGGGACATACCAGAGACTATGTTAAAAATCTAGTCTATGGGCACCTGGGTGGCTCAGTCCGTTGAGCTTCCTACTCTTAATATTATAGGTTGTGATCTTGCAATGTGTGATCGAACCCCGTGTCGGGCTGTGTGCTGAGTGTCAAGCCTGCTTGGGATTCTCTCTCTCTCTCTCTCTCTCTCTCTCTCTCTTTGTCCTTCTGTCCCTCTCCCCATTTCATTTTCTCTCTCACTCTCTCTCTTTCTCATAATAAATAAACATTTTTAAAAATCTACTCTAGTAATGACATAACATCTGTTATATTAACTGCAGTTGAGGCTTCTACTTTTTTAAAAAATTTACATTCAAGTTAGTTAGCATCTATTGCAACAATGATTTCAGGAGTAGATTCCTTAATGCCCCTTACCCATTTAGCCCATCCCCCCTCCCACAACCCCTCCAGTAACCTCTGTTTGTTCTCCATATTTATGAGTCTCTTGTTTTGTCCCCATCCCTGTTTTTATATTATTTTTGCTTCCCCTCCTTTATGTTCATCTGTTTTGTATCTTAAAGTCCTCATAGGAGTGAAGTCATATGATATTTGTCTTTCTCTGACTAATTTCGCTTAGCATATTAGCCTCTAGTTCCATCCACATAGTTGCAGATGGCGTGATTTCATTCTTTTTGATTGCTGAGTAATACTCCATTGTGTGTGTGTGTGTGTGTGTGTGTGTGTGTGTGTGTGTGTGTGTGTATATATATATATATATATATATATATATATATATATATACCACATCTTCTGTATCCATTCATCCATCAGTGGACATTTGGGCTCTTTCCATACTTTGGCTATTGTTGATAGTGTTGCTATAAACATTGGGATATATGTGTTGCTTTGAAACAGCATATGTGTATCCCTTGGATAAATACCTAGTAGTGCAATTGCTGGGTCATAGGGTAGTTCTATTTTTAACTTTTTGAGGAAACTCTGTACTGTTTTCCAGAGTGGCTGCATCAGTTTGCATTACCACCAGTAGTGCAAAAGAGATCCTTTTTCTCCACAAATGCACTGACATCTGTTGTTGCCTGAGTTGTTAATGTTAGCCATTCTGACAGGTGTGAGGTGTTATCTCATTGCGGTTTTGATTTGTATTTCCCTGATGATGAATGATGTTGAGCACTTTTTCCTGTGTTGGTTGGCCATCTGGATGTCTTCTTTGGAGAAGTGTCTATTCATGTCTTTTGCCCATTTCTTCACTGGATTATTTGTTTTTTGGGTGTTGAGTTTGATAAGTTCTTTGTAGATTTTGGATACTAACCCTTTATCTGACATGGCATTTGCAAATATCTTCTCCCATTCCATCCATTGTTTCCTTTTCTTTGCAGAAGCTTTTTATTTTGATGAGGTCCCAATAGTTCATTTTTGCTTTTGTTTCCCTTTCCTCTGGAGACATGCTGAATAACAAGTTGCTGTGTCCAAGATCAGAGAGGTTTTTACCTGCTTTCTCCTTGAGGATTTTGATGGCTTCCTGTCTTACATTGAGGTCTTTCATCCATTTTTAGTTTATTTTTGTGTATGGTGTAAGAAAGTGGTCCAGGTTCATTCTTCTGCATGTCGCTGTCCAGTTTTCCTAGCACCACTTGCTGAAGAGACTGTCTTTATCCCATTGGTTATTCTTTCCTGCTTTGTCACCGATTAGTTGGCCATACGTTTGTGAGTCCATTTCTGGGTTCTCTATTATGTTCCATTGATGTATGTGTCTGTTCTTGTGTACCATACTGTCTTGATAATTACAGCTTTGTAATACAGCTTGAAGTCCAGGCTTTCGTTTTCTTTTTCAAGATTGCTTTGGCTATTTGGGGTGATTTCTGGTTCCATACAAATTTTGGGATTGTTTCTTCTATCTCTGTGAAGAATGCTGGTGTTATTTTGATAGGGATTGCACTGAATATGTAGATTGCTTTGGGTAGTATCGACATTTTAACAATATTTGTTCTTCCTATCCAGGAGCATGGAATCTTTTTCCATTTTTTTGTGTCTTCAATTTCTTTCATAAGCTTTCTATAGTTTTCAGTGTATAGATTTTTCACCTCTTTGGTTAGATTTATTCCTAGGTATTTTATGGTTTTTTTGTGGAACTGTAAATGGGATCGATTCCTTGATTTCTCTTTCTGTTGCTTCATTGTTGGCATATAGGAATGCAATCGATTCCTGTGCATTGATTTTATATTCTGCAACTTTGCTGAATTCATGAGTCAGTTATAGCAGTTTTTTGGTGGAATCTTTTGGGTTTTCCAGATAGAGTATCATGTCATTTGTGAAGACTGAAAGTTTGACCTCCTCTTGGCCGATTTGGATGCCTTTTATTTCTTTGTGTTGTCTGATTGCTGAGGCTAAAACGTCCAATACCATGTTGAATAGCAGTGGTGAGAGTGGGCATTCCTGTCTTTTTCCTGCCCTTAGAGGGAAAGATATGTTTTTCCCCATTAGGGTGATATTAGCATTGGGTCTTTCATATATGGCTTTTATGATTTTGAGGTATGATCCTTCTATCCCTACTTTCTTGAGGGTTTTTACCAAGAAAGGATGCTGTATTTTGTCAAATGCTTTCTTGCATCTATTGAGAGGATCATATGTTTCTTGTCCTTTCTTTTATTGATGTAATGAATCACATTGATTTTTTTGCGGATATTGAACCAACCCTGCAATATATCCCAGGTATAAATTCTGCTTGGTCATGGTGAATAATTTTTTTAATGTATTGTTGTATCCAGTTGCCTAATATCTTGTTGAGGATTTTTGCATCCATGTTCATCAGGGAAATTGGTCTATAGTTCTCCTTTTCAGTGGGGTCTCTGTCTGGTTTTGGCATCAAGGTAATGCTGGCTTCATAGAAAGAGTTTGGAAGTTTTCCTTCCATTTCTGTTTTTTGGAACAGCTTCAAGAGAATAGGTGTTAACTCTTCCTTAAATGTTTGGTAGAATTCCCCTGGAAAGCCATATGGTCCTGGACTCTTGTGTTTTGGGAGATTTTTTATTACTAACTTGACTTCTTTACTGGTTATGGGTCCCAAATATATAAGTCAATTAATCACAAACATAAAGAAACTCATTGATAATAATGCCATAATAGTCGGGGACTTCAACACCGTACTTATAGCAATTGACAGATCATCTAAACAGAAAATCAACAAAGAAACAATGGCTTTGAATGACACATTGGACCAGATGGACTTAAAAGATATATTCAGAACATTTCATGCTAAGGCAGCAGAATATACATTCTTCTCCAGTACACATGGATTGTTCTCCAGAATAGGTCACATACTGGGACACAAATTAGCCCTCAACAAGTACAAGAAGATCAAGATCATACTGGGCATATTTTTAGACCACAACACTGTGAAACTCGAAATCAACCACAAGAAAAAATTTGGAAAGATAACAAATACTTGGAGACTAAATAACATCCTATTAAAGAATGAAGGGCTAACCAAGAAGTTAAAGAGGAAACTAAAAAGTACATGGAAGCCAGTGAAAATGACAACACAACAGCCCCAAACCTCTGGGACGCAGCAAAGGCAGTCATAAGAGGAAAGTATATAGCAATCCAGGCCTTCCTAAAGAAGGAAGAAAGGTCTCAGATACACAACCTAATCTTACACCTTAAAGATCTACAAAATGGACAGCAAATAAAACCCCAAACCAGCAGAAGACAGGAAATAATAAAGATTAGAAGAGAAATCAATGCTATCGAAACCAAAAAAACAAAGCAAAACAAAACAAAACAAAACAAAGCAATAGAACAGATCAATGAAACCAGAAGCTGGTTCTTTGAAAGAATTAACAAAATTGATAAACCCCTAGCCCGTTTGATCAAAAAGAAAAAGGAAAGGACCCAAATAAATAAAATCAAGAATGAAAGAGGAGAGATCACAACCAACACAGCATAAATAAAAACAATAATAAGAGAATATTATGACCAATTATACGCCAATAAAATGGGCAACCTGGAAGAAATGGACAAATTCCTAGAAACATATAAACTACCAAAACTGAAACAGGAAGAAATAGGAAATTTGAACAGGCTTCTACTTAGTTTAAGATAGCATTAGTCAATTATCATGTACTATGATCCAGAGTGGTGTTTGCAGAGGACAGACTGATGAATTAAATGGGAATATGATGGGACTGTCACTTCTGCATTGCTTACTCCTTTGAGGGTGATGCTAATGTGTACTATTATACCTAGGATGTAATATATTTTTGTTTCACTGTTTCACAGCTGAGATTGGGAGTTTCAATTTCAAGGGTTTCCACTACCTTCAATAGTATAGTGGTTTTATTCATAGACAAAGGTACCTATATTAGGGAAGTGTCAGTGTATGGTATGGCCATTCTAAGTATGCATTTGGGAACTTGCAAAATAGTGCTGGGTATGTCTGTGGACTCAGTGCACTCACTGTAGGATGACCTTAGTTCAGGAATCCGTTTATTGACCACCTTCCATACACCCCTACTCTAATAGGGGGGCCTTAATGGTATTTTTAGCCACCAGGTATTAGTTTTTGATTTTGATATTTGGGAAATATTATCTCCTCTTCAATTTTCTGGAAAAATTTATGTAAGATTGGTATCATTTCTTCTTTAAATGTTTGGTAGAATTCACCATGAAAGCCACTGGTAAATGAAAGGATTTAAAAAATAAATTTAATTTCTTTAATTGATGTGGGGTTATTCAAATAATGTGAAAGAGCTGGATGGCTCTTTGATGGAAAGTCTGGGGGAATCACTACTGTGTATATTGGCTATAATGTTACAGGGCCTTCCTCAAGGGGAACAGGCTCTCTTTCAGTAGAGGGGTTCAGGGTCAGAGAGCAGGTCTAGAAATGGGTCAAGGGATTGTGAGTGTTCATGAAGGCCAGACCTCAGCCTTCAGCTCATCCTTTCTTGATTTGTTTTGATTATGTATGCAATACTTTTGTTTGTTATCCAACTGCTTGCCTCCAGAAATATGCAAGAAGTGTATGTGAACCATATCCGTAGACCCCTTTGGGTCAGGATCTCCTGGCTGCCATTCCAATTTGTTCTCCATTTTGAATAATTATGTCTATCTCATCTATGAGGGTTAAATGCTACCTTTTGGCTTTTCCTAGTTTGGGTTCTTGTTGTCCCTAATGCCAGTAAGGAGCCCAGTTCTACAATAGTGTCTTTGACTATCAGAACTGGTCTGCAGAGAACCACCACACTGAACTTTTCACTGATGTTGGTGACCCCTCATCTGAGCATTCTTTATTGCCTTGGCAGGGGAGTGTTTTCTGGCTGTCTCTAGGAACATAGTCAACTGGTGGATTTTTGATTATGTGATAGGTCTGTTTGAGCATGGCTACTTCTCTGAGTCTGTTGATTTCTTCCTCCAATGCCTGTCACAGCAATTCTGACATACATGTAATGTGGGCCATAACGTTTTTGAAGTTTCTAAGGACCATCCTATCAGCATATTTAAAGCAGCTTGAGAATCTCTTTCCATATTATTAAATTGTGAAATAGAGAGAGGGTCCCCTATTAAAAAAAATCTCTCTCAAAATAAATGAACTTGAAAAAAAATTCTGAAACTTAAAAAAATATAAATACATTCTTTTAGGTAGTTAAGGGGGAGCTAAAAAGCTCTTCTTGAGACTGTCAGGCCTTGATTACCTTTAACTCAAATAGTCCACATGCCCAAATGGCACATTCTGGAGCAGCCTGACCTGCACCTCATCACACACCAGTCTCAATTTCCTTATCTATAGAATGGGGTAATATAATCTGACTCCGACATCTTACCACAATAGGATCAACTTGGCATCTCTACTTCTGTCCGGGGTAGAGAACTATATTTACCTGGATCACCTCTCCTGCATGGTTTTAAGTTACTGTGAATCAAAAGAGACACTCACATGAAATTTGGAAGGCAGAAGTGAAGTAGAGATATTTTAGAAGATGGAGACAGACAAAGACAGTGATGGACAGACAGAAAGTTTTTTGGCGAGTACTAGGATGTTATTCTCCTCTCGCTTTGCATTCAGATCATTTTCCTCACTCCTGGCCTTGCTGATCAATAGTAGTCCCAAGCCACCTATGAGGCACTAGGTTCCAGGCCCACAGAGGTGATTTCCAAGATGTAGAAACGTCCCTAAGGTAGAAGTTTCCACAGAAGAGGTAGATCATAGAATCTGAATAATTTTTGAATTTCCCTAAAGTTCCCTCCCCTCTATGGGAGTTGGTACTTCTGGCTAACATGATTAGTAATTATTTTCTATTCAGTCCTCTTATTTCCCACTTCCAGACCTTCATTTGTCCAGCTTCTATCACTTCTGTGTAGACTTTCATTCCTATATAAAACTTATTTCTGTAATACTTGTAGCTCAGATATCCTGATTTAACTCTGACTGATAGAATAGTTTTGACAGTGAAATAAAATAAACATGAAAAATTTCTTTCAAAGGTCTAAACTGCTATTTGAATGTAATTATTGGGTTGGGCTAAATAATTTATTAGCTGAGTTTCTTACAGAGAAACAGATTAGGTGACATTTAAAATGGTAAGGAAAGCAAGCCAGCATAGGCTGTTATGAGCCGTGTGTTTCATGGAAATATTTTATTCTGTCATTTGTCTGACTAGGGTGTTTGTTTGTTATCACACTGATGACAAAATACTCCATCTATCCTTCATTTTCAGCTAGATTGCTTGGTAAGAAAGGGGTTGTAAAACAGACCTTAGAGACTTACAGAATCTCTGAAACATGTCAGGTGTCCTCAATTAATATTTCAAGTGTAGAATATAGTCAAATATCCAGAGACAAATATCAAGAACACCTGAAAAGACAAAGGTACAAGGGTAAAAATGAATTTTAAATATATGTAAAAATCTTCTCTTGCAAATTGCCCATATTTGGCTGTCTATGTGACACATTAAGGTGGCTCTTATAGTGGGTCATTTTCAAAGTTTGTCAAAGACTCAGACATTTTTTATATTATTTGTGATGGTTTTCTTGAGTCCACTGAGCAAACTTATAGCTTTGTGAAGATAATAGTTTTCTGGTTAATAGAGCAATAATTGATTAGGCAAATAGTTGATTTCAGCAGCTGCTTTCATTACTTAATGTCCAGAATAACAGTAGTAGGTCTATTCAACCATTCAAGATTTCAAAACTCACACTTCTGTGATCATGAGGTACCTTAGGGAAGAATAGAAAGATGATGTGAGCAGAATTATTATATTCAACAGATAGTTGAGGTAAGAGTAGTGGAAAAGGGTGCTGAGTAGCACATCATCACTTTTCCAAATAGACTTTGTTCTTAAAAATCTTTCAGTACAACTTACATCTGCTTGTATCTTCAGTTCCTTTTTTCACCTATTGATATGCATCTCAGTTAATTTAATACTCTATGCCATGACCCTGGTCTATTCCATATGGGTGATTCCAGTATGATTTCTGTCACCAAAAAGCTTATGGCAATGTAGGAGAACAAAGATATACACAATTGTAACAACCTATAAAGGAGACACTATACAACCTATAAAGGCGATGAGAATGTAGATGAACAAGAGGTAGAAAAAGATTTAGAGATAGAATGACATGATTTGGAGACAGATTGAATGTTGAGAACAAAGGCTTTGAACTTTCTGGACTGCTTTATTTAGAAGAAAATGTTTGCCACTAATGGAATTCTATTACCCAGGGAATGAGAAATGAGTTTTAAAGTACAGATGGCAAGTCTGACTTTGGGCATGTTAGGATTTTAATTAATATTTGCTCAAGGAATAATTTTGGAATGCCTAAGTAGTTGCAAAAGTATGTACCCAATTCAGGAGAAAGGACAAGGTAAAGGATAATTACCCAGGTGATTGGTTTTTATATAGAATCTGCACTTATTATTAGCACCAGGGCTGGGATTAGTAAAAAACAGTTCATGATGGATCAGATAATAATTTTTAATGGAGACAAAAATACAGGTGTGATCCTTTATTTTGTACTCTAATAATTTGATACCTTTTGCTATGGAGAACATTTACAGGTGGTGAGAAGATGTATAAAGCTGAAGAAAATGTAAATAGGTGGAAACTAATTAGCATTGGTTGTAATGGTTACAACACATTGTCATTATAAAGTGGAAAAAAATTATCCAAGAAGTGGAAAGTAAGGAGAAAAGGACAAGAAAGGAAACACTTAAGTAGCTCAACCTAAATGTGGAAGTTTAGAAAGCATTACTGTAGTTAGTGTATCAGTATTCAGAATTATTTTTCAGAAGTGTTCTAAGCAACACTTCTATTCTATGTTCATTTTCTCTCCTCTTGTGTTATGGGTAGAGAATTGTGTCCCCTAAAACAAAATGTTGAAATCCTAACTCCCAGTACTTGTGAATAAGACCTTGGTGTTAGGGTCTTTGCAGAAGTAATAAAGTGAGGTCATCAGGATGGACCCTGACCCAATGTGATTAGCATCCTTAAAAGAAGAAGAGAAAGCCTTGTGAAGACAGAGGCACACAAGAAATGAGACCATATGATGTTAGAGGTAGAGATTGGAGAGAGGTAGCTGCAAGCCAAAGGACATCAAGATTTGATGAGCACCAGCAGAATCTATAAAGGGCAAGGATTCTACCTAGAGTCTGAGAGAAAGCATGGGCCTGCTGACACTTTGATTTTGAACTTCCAGCTTCCAGAACTGTAAGAGAATAAATTTCTGTTGTTTTAAGCTACGTAGTTTGTGGTACTTGTTATGGCAGCTTTAGGAAACTAATACCTCTTATTTCTCTGCCTTACTTAGAGCATCTCTTCACTTAATCAGCAAATATTTATTGAACATCTATTCTACACAGGTCATTCTGTTCCTCCATATCTCAGCTTTCTCAATTGTCCTCTTAAGACAACATTTGGCATTTGGAAGATTAATAATTAAGAAGAGACAGCATAGTGCAGGCTACCTGTTTAATCTTTTTTCCTCAGTTCTATTGAAGATGTTCCCAGTAGTGTCATCTTTGACAAAGAATGATACATATAGATGAATATTTTCCAGCATTTATGGGTTTTTGGCTCCAAAGGTGTGCTAAAAGTGTCAGGTTGATACAGAACCCTTAGATAAATGATATTACTGATGCTAGACCCAGGAGGCTTATTTACACAAAAAGTGGTAAGTCCAACACTGCAAGTTATCACTAACTTGAGATTAGAGTCAGATGGTATAAAAGACTTCTCAGGGGAATGATAAAATCTGAGTAGACCTCAAATTCCTTTTTTTTAAAAAAATTCTTATAGGTGCATTGTACCTGGGCTAGAAAGAGGAATATACCACTGCTAGATGATGAGTATGCCAGCTGGATGAATAACAAAGACTATAAAAAAGCTGTGCGGTTGGAGATTGAGCAGTAAAGATACACACTACTTATGGTTTGTTAGCTTTTGGCATTAATGTGTCAAAAGTGCTAGCTGCAAATTTCTCTAGTAACTTAATTCTTATCCTGAATTTGTTGGCTGTGAGCATGCCCTATGTTAGGGCTGAAAAAAATTGTTAGAATGTGGAAAATACTATGTTGAAAGCATTTCCCCTAAAACCCAAAAGTGACAGGAATCAGTCTCATTAAGTGACTGTATATAGAATCAATCAGGTAATTTAGTAATGAATTAAATGTTGTGTGTTTGGGTTAGGCTTCTCTGAAACTGCCATAAAGTACTCTTACTTTTTAATTTATAACAACAAAAAGCCATTTTTTTTTGGCTTATTAGAAGGATTGAGATCCAAGGGAATAGAGAGAATTTCTCAGGCATCAGCAATTCAAATGACGTAAGACTTGTGTTTGTAAATTACTTTGTTGAAAGCTTCCTTGTTATCTACTCAATTCTTCCTATATTTGGACAGTTCAATAATATGCTAGGTCTGTTCCCTCTGGCAGCATTTTTATGAGTC
Organism: Herpailurus yagouaroundi; assembly: GCF_014898765.1. Lineage (NCBI taxonomy): Eukaryota > Metazoa > Chordata > Mammalia > Carnivora > Felidae > Herpailurus > Herpailurus yagouaroundi. Next base: position 16,590,417 of record NW_024412396.1, on the reverse strand, counting down.
AAGTCTACCTAGCACAACTTACTAGACACACATATCTTTTCAGACCTAAAATTACAAAAATATGCACCAGGACTTCATTACACTGAAGGAAACAGGGACCATGGAAGCATTTTTCATATTTTTTATTTCTGGGTGTATTGTATTTCCTTGGAGTCAGATGATGCTACACTATTTTGGTATAACAAACCAGAGAGTATTAAATGTGTCTTCTAAGAGAAGGTGGAAGATGTTAGTCTTGAATGTGAATGAAAAATTGTGAGTTCTTTTTCAAAGAAAGTTACGTCCTGGTCAATTTAGTCCACTTAAAAAATGAATTTAATTCCTGAACAGAAACCCTTAAAAATAGTTCTAGTTAGAACACAGTGAAACTTAAAATCTAGAAATGACAAATTATAAATTACTGCAAACAAGTCAGGTCTATACTGTGTTAGGTACTTACAGATAAATATGTTTCATAGATTTGACTGGACTATTTTCCCAATGGGGACCCTAAGTCAGCCCAGACAATATAGCATTACAGGCATATGGACATTGGCTAGAGTGATGGAGCAATGGGACAACTAATATAAAGATTTTTTTTTTCTACATAGAAAGTAAAATATTAAGTAACAGATATACGAGGGAAACTTTGGGATTGCTAAAACTGGTTTTGGCTATCCAGACAATTCTTTCTCAGTATATTTTGACCCTGGTATTGACCATGACCTTGGAGGGAAGCATCTGACTTAAGTGATGTAGGTAGAGAAGCCCTAATGAGGGAGGAGGCTGGAAAAGATGTTGGGGGTGGGGAGCAGGTGTCAGCCAAGGTCATGGGTCAGCAAATGCTCAGCAATAAAGTTTCCAGGGTCAATAAAATTTTAGGTGATCCAAAGGTGATGGCTAACTAGCTGGTTTCCAGTGTACTAAGGATCACACAGAAGTCATTAACATAACTGGATTTTGAAATGACATATCTAATAACTTGACTGAAGCTTTGACTATTGAAAAATTGTAGGTATAGAGGACGTTTGGTAGTATGAGGCAATACAGATGAGCAAAAAAGAGGCATTGTATCCAAGACAGACATCATTTATCAGTCACAAAATTTTTCCTAGTGAACCTGGCATGGCTTCTGCTACCAACCTACTAGAGTTGGCACATATTATGAACTGATTTTCCATCCTGTCTTAAGTTGTTCATAGGCTACACATGCATGGGGGAAGGGATGGAGAACTTCACAAAGGAGATCATTCTTTGGTACGAGGCAATTCGATTCTTAATGCACCAAATTGGAGTAAGACTGACATCATTTATGGTTGATGCTTCTTTAACAATGAATTGAGCTTTGTATCAGTCGGAATCCTGTCATGAAAGAGTTGGTACATTCAAAGTGTTGACTAAAGAGAGAGTAAGGGGATAAAAATGTAGCTAGGTTAAAAAAAAAACAACAACTAAGTAACAAAGAATGGTAACATATCTGGCAATTAGCAACAGGGTGCCATCTTGAGGCCTACTAGTGCAAAAAGAGTAATGGGGTTGCTGGACTGTGGTAAGAGCCATCGTTGTGGGAAAGGGACCATCTGAAACATGCTATAGGTAAAGGAACCAAGCCACTACTAAAATCACAGCTTAGCAATGAGGGTGTGAAGGATATAAACACCTACATTTTCTTTCCTCCTGCTTTCTGATCTCCTGGTGTCTTGGCTAGAGCCATCCAGAAGTCAGAAGGCAAGAGAGCCTAGGAATGCATCCTAGGGCAAAATTAGTATCCTGGGGCAGAAAGCACAGTAAAGATGGACAGAAATTGGAGCTGGATGGGACAAATAGAGAATTAGTAGTACAAACTCCATTTCAGGTGTCTTGAACTATCAGGCCAATCATAGCTACCTTTGGATTTTAGAAATTCAAATGAGGGTTGAATGAGAAGTAAATGAAAGCTCAGCACTCAAGTGTAGCATTTGGGGTTCTTTGCAATTGGTTCCCTACATTTGTTTCTAATCCTATTTGCTGCTGTTATCCACATGAATCTGACTCTGATCAAGCGAGTCCAGCCCCAACCACCCCCTAGGCTTGTTTTGTTCATTCCTGCCTCAGTGTCTTTGCTGCCATTCTTACTATCTGAAACATTCTCCTTCATTCTCTCTAGCTAAATTCAAGTTACCTTTTGAGGCCACCTAGTTGAGATTTTAAATCCTTCAGAAATAATTCCTTTTCCATCTACACTGGGCTCTTCTTCCTTTGAAATTCTGACACTTAATGTCTGTATCATTCATTTAAAGTGCATCTCATTCTGTCTATTGGTTATTCTCTTTAATGTCTATTCCATTTCTCCATTTGGATGATCATTGACAAATAAGTTTTATTTTACATATTAGTTTCAATCACTGAGAAGGATTCTGAGGTCAACTTGGAGATGAGAAGGTTTCGTATTCAAATTGATTAGAGATGTTGATACTGAGATTCTTCCCTTGAGAAGAGAATAATGGCATTGTGCCACAAATTTGCCATTCTTCAATTAGAGTATAAGCTCTTAGAGGGTGAGAATGTGATTTATTCATCGTTGTGCCTTCTGTAGCTAACACAGTGCCCCGAATAAAGCAGATACATAATAAATATGTGTTGATTGATTTTTTTGGTTATCTAACAACTTATGCAAATGAAGGAGCTAGTGTCAGTGAAAAATGTTGACCACTTAACAAGAATTTTTATTCCTTTGGCTTTTTTTCTTTGAGAACATTCTTTGACATTACAGGGCAAAATCAGAGTGGGAGAATGTGCAGCTAAAGGTTGAATCTGCTTTCAAAATATCATCTTTGTAGTAGTAAAATAGAGCATTGATACTGAGGTCAGAAGAGCAGAGTAAAATAAAATGATGGCTGAGAAGTACTAAGAGAGATGGCTGTGAGTGGCTCATTATCATAGGCTGCTTCTAAAAGCTGGCTCATTGATTTAATGATCATGCCATACACTGAGCTGCTGAATGTTCACTGCAGTTAAAAAGAGATTTGTCCTCATCAAAGAAGTAGGGAAATGCAATTCCAGCATACAGTTTGTAAGCCAAATTTTGAGTTGTAAAATTCAAAGTGATTTATTATTTATGTCCTCATGCTTTTGTCCCGGTCTTTCCTTAAAATATAAGCCCCATGCATTCGTTTTAGAATTCTGTATTCAATCTTATCTCTCTCTTGCGTGAATTACTGACTAGAATTTAGCTTCTTGCAGAGTCGTGGTAACACTTTTTTTTATTAGAATGCTGTTAAGAGTGATATTTTGTGGTCAGCAATAATTACTATCTATGAGTATTTTATTAATAGGTCCTGCCTGATCAAGGGATTTTGTTGTTATTGCTGTTGGCATTGGAGTGAGGAGGTGAATACCTAAGGGATTTGCGTATTTAGTTCTTGACCAAGTAAATGACATAAAATTGTGTTTTAGTGGATTCAGAGGAGAATGTAATCTCAGTTTCTTTCTTGGAGAGCAGGTGTCCAGGCCGAAAGCACACTGCTAAAGGATTAATAATGTTTGTGTTACACTGACATTTGCTATGTTTTTCATGCTTTCCCAAAATGATTTCTTCTCAAGTAAAAAATGCTAAGAAGCATTTAGAAGGCTTGAATGTCAAAGCGCCTGAGGGAAGGTTCAAGACATCACCACAATCTCCTACATGTATGTTTGTGCACATGTGTGTATGGTATGGTATGTGTGTGGACACGTGCATTCCAGGTTAGCTTTTGCTATTCGTAACATGGGGCTGGGCTGTTTGCCGCAATCAAAATTAAAAACTTAGAACTCTTGACATTTCTCATCAATTTGATCTTTCCAATTTCCTTAAGCTAATGAGGGTGGTGGTTTTATTTGACACTTAAATATTCAGGAAATGCCTTAATCTAACAATGTGACAAGATAAATTGAGTTTAAGATGGAAAGTGAATGTGGTTTTTTAATGGAAGCAAATGTATTTCTAAGACAACTAAACACAGTCTGTCTTGTTCTCCTATGTATTTGTATATGAATGCCCTGTAATAATTAATGTTTAAGAGCATAAAATAAGCAACAAAATAGAGCACTTAACCCTTAAGGAACTTTGTTTCTGTGAAATATTTTCTTATGCTACTCATCTGTGATTTGAATGTGAAACTGAGTGAGAGATTTCAGTTCTCTAACCCAAGGTAAATGCTAGCCTCACTAGGGTGAACTGAACATTAAAAACCATAAGCTATACAATTTTCAACTTTGTGAATATCTGTGCAACACATCTATAATATACACATATGTTATTATCATCGAATTATCATTTGGTGGGCAAGACCCAATGTTTGTCCTTGGGAATGAACTTGTAATATAACCTTTGTCTAGGTCTGTAGACCTAGATCTTGAGTGTTCATACTTAGCTGAGAAAACAATTCAAGATATTTTCTTTTGGGAGGTAAGAATGTAGACTGGTTTCTTTAGTAGCTTTCAGACAAGAACCTCTAAAAGAGCAAGCTACTAATCCTAAATAATGATTCCTAGACTATTCCTTACTTCGGTCAGAAATCTAATATTCTAAACCACATTTAGCCTTTTGAACATGTACAGTTGAATGACTTTGAAAACAAAATAAATTGCTTGGAGCCCCTTTGTTAGTCTTATTTTTTTCTACATAGAAAGCATTTTAGGGGCGCCTGGGTGGCGCAGTCGGTTAGGCGTCCGACTTCAGCCAGGTCACGATCTCGCGGTCCGTGAGTTTGAGCCCCGCGTCAGGCTCTGGGCTGATGGCTCAGAGCCTGGAGCCTGTTTCCGATTCTGTGTCTCCCTCTCTCTCTGCCCCTCCCCCGTTCATGCTGTGTCTCTCTCTGTCCCAAAAATAAATAAAAACGTTGAAAAAAAATTAAAAAAAAAAAAGAAAGCATTTTACATTTAAAATTTGAAGTAGTGTTATCCTTGTTTTATATACATTCATTCCTTTATCTATTTTTCAAATATTTATTCAGAGCCACTTCACATAAGTTATTATGAGGCATTATAAAAAATGAGTTATATTACTCCCTTTATAAATCTTATTAACTCATAGACAAATATGTATACATACATATTCATACACAAGGCCAAAAGTAATAAGAGATAATATATTATGGTTGTAAAAAGGAAGAATTAATCATGTATAGCTTTGACAGATAATTTATTAAAATAATACTATGTGTTAATACTTGTCCTTCAGTTCCCTGAGATAACCAGGTTTTTTGATGACTCTTTGCCTTGGTGAGGCCTAGTGTAGGGCTATCTATTGGGCACTTGACTTACTGGCTTATTTTGTCCTAAAGCATGAGCTTGTTGAAGAGATGATGCTAAGTATGTGTCAGTGAGAAAAGAATGATTAACTTCTTTGTAATAAAAATAAACAGTTGGATGTTGAAGTAGAAGAGAATATGGAAAGCTGGGCATATGTGATGAGTCCCTCTAGGGAATGGTAGGGTCTCAAAAGGATATCTGTGTATCTGATTTACTTGAGAAGACAGGAGCCCAGGTACTGAACTTCTGACTTTGTTAAAGATTCCTGGATTCTACATAGGCATAGAGGCAGAATCACCTGAGTCATGTAACTTTGTGGAGTGATCAATGGTCATTGCAGTGTAAATCTGTGTGAACCCATGACATCAATGGAGGGGTCTCCTTGGCCCCATATCCTTGAAACAGCCTAGGCTGGGGAGCTCCAGTAGTATTTGGGAGAAATGGGGTCTCAGGGTCTGATATCATTGAACTTAAGGAAAAAAAATAAAATGTGTTATTTTTTGTTCATGTGAGCTTGTGGACTAAATTTTATATCTGCTACAGAGAGATTTACTAGGCTTTACTATCAATCCCTGCAGAGCCCACATCTGCTCCATGGACTGATTGTGGTTCCTTAGAATGGAACCAACATATTTTCATACATTACTCAAAACTTGATTGTTATTCAGGGAAGAGTGTGGGCTCTCAGGAGCTACTGATTTGGGGGTAAACCGGTGTATTGTGATGAGAATGACTTTACAAACCTTTGAAAGTTATAAGCTCATGGCAAGGAGAAGGAAAAGAAGGAAAATACACCTTCTAATGCCTTGTTGATAGGATTTGTGTACCTTTTATTCACAAAATAATAATTTGAAAAAAAAAGGATCATAAAAGATGAACTTTAAATTCCTTATGTTTACTTTGATTTTCTAAGGTGGAGAATGGTATCTGGCAACCACAATTGCAGAATCCCATAGTAGAAAAACACTTACACAGCACCACACCTACACATGCCACTTGAGCCATAGACTAATGCAATGGGCCAGATGGTGGGGAAGGCTGTCTTACTGAAGAAGGCAATTATGACCTTTCAGAGGCAGAATTTCTAGACACGAAAATGTCACTTAGAAGAAACCTTGAATCCTGGATTATACCTTAGAGGTACTGCAGCTATGGCAGGTGGAACTGAGGTCCAAATGGGCAACACTGGAGGGATATCAGAGTCTATGCCCAGGTATGGAGACCATCATACCCTCAAAGCAATAATTCTTCAGAGATTGTGTTTGAATATTTGTGTACTTTGAAACAGGCTTTGAAGTCGTGTGAAAATGTAAATGTTCTAAGTATCCATCAGGTTAAGATTAAAGACTTGGCAACTCAGTGAACTCTGTTCACACCCTCTCTCAGGTCTGAATCTCAGTGTTGGGTGGGGGCCGTCTTCCAAGTGATTTCTTTTCTCAGTACTCTCAGTCCGAGATGTAGTAGTGCTCCCCACGTGTGTTCCTTTAAAGGTCTCTTTTACCTCATTAGTAGTTACCCACCTCTCACTAGTTAATAACTTTTTATATTAACTTTTCCCTATGTTGTCCCTGTCTCCTGATTGCAGCCTGACTGATACATTTAGTAAAGTTAATATTTTGTCATAAAAAAGATTAAAGACTTGGCTAGAGAAAGATACACCTCTAGAACCTTCAGACTTGGATGTGTATATTTAGTCTCTTTAAAGTGGTATTGGACAGTTGGAGAATTGAAGAGTGTATTACACTCCAAATTTAACATTCTGGAGCTATCAGCTCATCTTGATGTTTTGGAAGAGCATGACACAAACTAGTTCATTCCAGTGACCTTACCCATGCCCTACCAGTTGAGACTGATAACAACTTACTGAAATATTAAATGCCTCAACAGCCACTTTATAGTGTTTTTTGGAAATAGTGTCAGAATCTTCATCATTGTCTTTAGAGAGAAAAATGGATAGGAGAACGGACCAGGGACTATTGTCAGAGTTACATGCCTTCTAATCAGCAACTAATTTGGTGCCTCAAGACTGAGAGAATGGGACTTTAAATTGTACCTAAGACTCCAAAAGGAAAGTTAGAAAATGGTTTCTTAGTCTTAAAATGTGAGTATTTCCAAAATAACTAGCTTCCAGAAGTTTAGAAAAGTGAAAAGAAAAACAATCTTTTTGTTTTGCTTAGAGAAGATGGCTATTTCATGGTAGACCATGACTGAGGACTTATTGCTAGTAACATGGGAGTTAAGATATGCTTAGAGTGTGTTGGGAGACCAGACAAGATCCAAGACTGGAACCAAATACCGAGAACTAGAAGAGAAGACAGGGGGAAGAAAGAGGATGAAACATTCACCAGTCTGCCTGTGGAACTCCAGGTGCAGAGGGCCTGAGTACTTACATAGCAGATACCTTCCCACTTTGTCTGCTAAGGTTGATGCCTGAAAGCTGGAGTCTGGAGTTGGGGAATGACTAATATGGTGACCTAAGTCCTAGCTTACTCAGGACATTCTCCGTTTATGCCTGTTTCCCAAAATATTATTTATAATCCTAACTTTCACTCTCCAAAGGGTCTGAGTTTGAACAAGTTAATTTGAGCATCCTACCAAGTGATGACCCAGAGAAAGTTAAAGCTGTGGCTGGAGTCTGGGTAGGAGGGCAGCCCTCATAATTTTCCAGAACTGAATCTTCATGTAGTTGCCTTTAGTGATATAATTCCCACTGGATAAGAATGATTTCTAGATGTAGGGGATATTCTGTGGTCAGAGTTGAGAAAGCAGGAAACTCTTCAAGGAAGGACAAGTAAATTGTCCATTTCACAGACTCACCAACTTGTCTCCTGGAAAAAATGGGGAAGATATCATCCACACAGTTATTATTTTGTGTGTTGGAACAATGGATGTGAAAATTCTATGCACAACACAGACAGGGTCCCATCCAATTAGTGAGTGAAAATACTGCAGGATATTATGTTTTCAATTTTCTTATTCTTCATAGCTTTCGGTGTCTAAGTAAAAGATGATTTGGGCCCAAAGCAAAAGATATTTATGAAACATGTGTCTTCCCAGCTTTGCTTTCTTAAAGCCTAGATTTATTGAGATCACGACGATAATGCAAATGGGGGTGAATGAGTGAGAGGGGCAGGGTGATTTAGCTAAAATAAATAAAAAATTTGGGGAAAAAGAGGGTTCAGAGAGAAAGGACCCCCAGACCATTTGGTTAAAATACCCTAATGGTACTGATAAGCCCTTAGAGAAAATGTCTGCATGGTATGTGTAGGAGGGCTGGACTTCCATGGGTTTATGGATTTCTGAGACACAGGAGCTAAACAGCACTGAGGAACAATGTGGTCAAGGCATTTAAACAGAAGCCACTGGGGACTGAGGGACAGAGAAGTCCCTTTCTATCTTGACCAGCTTTATGGAACAGGGATGGCTGGATGGAGAACACAATATATACAGCTTAATTTTTAGGGTAAATCATATTTAGAAATATAGAGAGGGAGGAGGGAACAGGATGTGCAAAAGCCCAAATCATGAAATCTCATGATATTAAAAAAATTGGTCAAATACTTAAATTATTTCACAAGTCCTCCATGATTTTGGCCCTTGACTAATTCTTCACACTTAATTGCTGATACTTTGCTCAATTATACCAAGTACCTTCCTACCACAGGGCCTTTAGGCATGCCATTCTCTCATCCTGGAACATTCCTTTGGTCCATTTTACTTTCACCTGACGAAACCCACTGAATCTTACAGTCAGGATTATACCTAAGTTTTATAAAATTTAATGTCCAGAGACTTGGTAAGGTGCTCTGTTGTTATACATTGCCATTGAACACTTTATATTTGTTTTGTGGTTCTCATAACTGTATTTAAATTTTCAAATAATTTATTTTCTTAGTATATAACTCTTACGCTAGATTCTAAGTCCCACTGGCTCAGGCATTGTGTCCTGGTCATCAGTAAATAGAGCCTGGCTCAGAGTAGGTGTATTTAATAGCTGTGTCTTAGATGAATGAATGAATGCAATAGGCCAAAACATGAGGTGCACCATGAGGAGTTCTGGAGATAAGATTCAAGAGAGGCTGAAATAAAATTTTGGAGTGTTCTGAATACAAGCAGGCTGGGTGGGGGGTCGGTGGTCTTTTTCTAGTCTCTGAAGGATCTTTGAAAGTTTTCAGAGCACAGAGTATACTCTTCAATTCAGACAATTGGTAGGAGGGTTGCTCTTGGTAAACGATTTCAGATTGTGCACAAAATAACCAGGGGATGTTGATAGCCGTATTTTTATAAGAAGGAAGGCATCAACTTTTATGAGTCCCATTTCTTTACTTCAAGCAACAGGTAAAGAAAGTAAAAGAAAAAAAATGTCCACAGAGAGTTTCTGTGAAAGCTCTTTTTTTCTGAAGTTAGCTCAGTCTAAAACTGACAACTTTCAGTAAAATAGAAATGACTTAGCAGATAATTTCCTATAGTAAGTAGCTTGGCTTTTAGTACAGCATATGAAATAAAAGGTCATTCTGATCTTTTGAGCAGGTAGTGATGCTGCGTCCTCCATACCAGCACAGCCCAGTCTCAGTTTTTGACCTTATCTGCTGGAAGCTTTCTGTATGCTAATATCTTTGTTAACAAGAGCCTGACAGTACTCACCATGCATGAACTACCAGGACCTAATTATTGCAACTACCACCTCCAGTGACTTTTGTGGTAGTACTTAGTTGGTTCTATAGCCCCAGATTAAAGCAGGGGAAGCCCTGCTTTTTTCTACTTCTGACAAAAGTCTAACTCTGAGTGTCATATATTTTCACTCCTATTGATGTGAATGACCTCGAAGAAATTGGCAGAGAAATGTGGAGAGCAAAGGATGGTGAGTTGGGCCCATTGTCCACAGCCAAGCATGCCTTGGTCACCCTCACATCTTTTGGGAACTGTCTCTAAACCTTTAAAAGTTGCACAGAATAAAAGAAGAAGAAGGAGTGATACTAATAAAAATATGAAAATAATAGTATTAGCTATTACTGAGCAGCAGATACCTTAAAAACCTTTTATAGGGGCGCCTGGGTGGCGCAGTCGGTTAAGCGTCCGACTTCAGCCAGGTCACGATCTCACGGTCCGTGAGTTCGAGCCCCACGTCGGGCTCTGGGCTGATGGCTCAGAGCCTGGAGCCTGTTTCCGATTCTGTGTCTCCCTCTCTCTCTGCCCCTCCCCTGTTCATGCTCTGTCTCTCTCTGTCCCAAAAATAAATAAATGTTGAAAAAAAATTAAAAAAACAAAAAACAAAAAACCTTTTATAGATTTCTCATTGATCCTCACAATAGTTATATGAGGTGGGTGCCTTTATTAGTTACATGAGGTGGGGCTATTTCCATATTACATATGATGAAGCTATACCTCAGAGAAGTTATTGGGCCTTGCTTAGAGCAGGGCCTGGGCCTCTTTAGCTCATAACTTTGTGGGTAGGACAGGGAGAAGAAAGGGTGAAGTGTATGGCCCTTGATTCCTCATCATCTTAAAAAAAAATTTTTTTTAATGTTTATTATTTTGAGAGAGAGAGAAACAGAGTGTGAGCTGGGGAGGGGCAGAGAGAGAGACACACACACAGAATCCAAAGCAGGCTCCAGGCTCTGAGCCATCAGCACAGAGCCCAATGTGGGGCTCAAACCCATGGACCATGAGATCATGACCAGAGTGGAAGTCTGATGCTTAACTGACTACAGCCACCCAGGCACACCGATTCCTCATCATTTTTAAGGAAAGTCAGGGATATGGGTAAGAGAGCAACTTCCTTTAGAGTCCACTGAATACAACTTAAACTCTGAAAAAGAAAACTTAGCAAGAGTTATAAATCTAATGTAAAGTATTACTGAGCCTGAGACATTATGTGTGCCATGGAGAACTGTAGTGTTCAAGTGAGTAGAGAAGAGGGCACACAGTGTCTGCTTCCCACAGGGGTGCATCAGTACAGGAGAAAATACACGTGTCTGGCTGGGGTGGAAGGGACAGGCATTGAGGCGGCAAAGGTTACTAAATGGGGGGGGGGGTTAAATATTGAATGTGAGGTTAAGGAATTTGGAATATATAGAGGAGATAACCTGAGTGACTAAGATAATTTAAGCAAGGAAGTAACTTGCTCTTGAAGGAAGAGCTCTTGAAAGTAACTTGCTCTTGAAGGAAGAAATGCTCTTGAAACAATAATTGGCAGTGCAGCAGGTTGAAGTAGGCTGAGGGACTTAAGTCCAGGAAACAAACAAGGTAGCAATTATAGCTATCGATGAGCCAAGAGGAGAAAGAATGGAATAAGATGCCAACAGATGAAATGAAAAGGAAGGGATAGGTAAAAGAGATTTATGAATCATTTCCTTAGCTTGAGAATTCTGCCAATATTATATAATTACTACCTTCAATTAATGCTAAGGAACTAGGTAGCTTATGGCTTGGAAATAACACCTTTGATTTGCTAAGTAAATTTTTCAAATTGTTACTTTCTTTAAAAAAAAAGTTGGCATTTAATTTTTATAAGCTGCATTGTGCTAAAAAGTTTCTAGGCACTCTACAAATCATACAATTCAACATGATAGCTACTTGGATGGATTGCAAATGACCCAAGCTTCTTATTCTGTGTTTTGTATTCTCTACTCTCAATCAATAAACCTTTGAGACAGTTAAATTTATCTGGAGGACTCATGTCTTCCAGTACACAGACACTTATTATGATGGAAAAAAAAAAAAGAATCATGGTCTAAATGATCATTTAAAAATAAAATTGCATTTTCTGTTTAAATGATTTACTGAGAATTATGCTGGTGTTATTTGAAGCTGGTACAAGTAGCTATATGACCATATGCATTGTTTCTTGTGCAAAGAGCTATGGTTCCAGTTCTGGTTTAAATAGCAGCCTAGAGAAACATGTTTAATTTATTAAATGTAAACAGAGGCCAAATTATAGGGAAGCTGAAAGGAAAATAATAAGCTAACTAGAACATATGTGGACCCTGGAGTGGATGGAGTGAGCTATCTGTTTCAGCAAATCTGGTCAGGGATGTCTTAGGAAGCGGCAGTGACCAAATCACTGAATTCAGTGATTTCAGTGGCTGAATTCAGTTTTTCTGCTTATTCTTTAAGCACTGTGAGCACCCCCTTCTTATTGCACACACTGCTCTTAAGTCCGTCTGAACTTTCACAAACCTTATTTTTTTTTATAAGTGTTCATTTGCTCAATGAGAATTTTTGTGGCCTCTGCTATTTGTAGAGCTCTATTATGTGTAGGCATTTGATGGGATATATAAGGAATAGAAGACACCATTCCTGTGTACAGGAGACTCCAAGAAAGCAGGTGGAAAAAGAAAAACATGAGAAGAGTGAATTACAGATAACATGGACCATGGCACAATAGCAAGTAAAGATAAAAGGAACCAAAGGGATACAGAGTGCTGGGGATGTAGATCCTTCCTAGGCTGAGCTGTGACCTAAGATAAGTTCTTACACTAGAGCTTTAAAATTATTATCTAAAATACCACACAATCTTGAAACTCCTATCCAACCCCATCTTTATGTAAAATTATAAATTTGGGTTAATATTCACCATAGAAATTATTTTATTAATGTAATAATTTTTTCTGAAGTTGGTAAAAATTCATGAGTTAGCATTAGTTAAAGAACCCTCAAAGATTTTTCATTGTTCATCCAAACAACCAAGTTTAGTAATTTTTAAAAAAATTTTTTCCTGTTGCAGCAGAAGCTGCAAATGAATATGTATTATCTCTATGCACTTTAAATCCCAAAGACAATATTATAATTTTATTTTAAATAGTCATGTGTATTTTAAATAAATTAAAGCAAATACCTATCTATTTATAACTTACAATATTCTTCATTCATTTCCAGAGATCCAAGCTTCCTTTTGGTATCATTTGCCTTTAGCTTGATGAATTCCATTAGTGTTCTCTGTAGTGTATTTCTGGTGGCAATGAATTCCTGTTTTCATTCATCTAAAAATATATTTATTTCACCTTCATTTCTACATTATATTTTTGTTGGATATAGAATTTTAGGTTGACCATTCTTTTTCTTCTATCAGTTATCTTGAATAATTGATATGTATAGAACTCTAAATGAAACCTAAGAACTGCAGAATACATATTATTTTCAAGTTCACATGGTAACAGTCACCAAAATAAATGCTAGGGTGTAAAATAAGTCTGGATATATTTTAAAAGATAAGACTAATACATATTATGTTCTCAGATCATTAGGAAGTCAACAACAGTGAGTCAACAACATCCATGAAACCAAGGATGTATTTGAAAATGAAGTCAACAACATCCATGAAACCAAGGATGTATTTGAAAATGAAGCAACACAATTCTAAATACATGGGTCAGAGAAGGAAACAAAGAAAAATAGAAAACATTTCAAATTAAATGAGAATAAAAATATAACCTGTTAAAATCTGAAGAATGCTGAAAAAACAGTAGTTGGGGGAAATTTATGTTATATGCTTATATTAGAAAATAATTCTAAGATTAATGAACTAATGTTTCACCTGAAAAATCAGAAGTAACAGTAGGCCCCAAATAAGCAAAACTAGGGAAATAATAAAGATAAGAACAGATCAATAAAATACATAACAAACAATAGAGAAAATTAACAATGTCAAAAGTTAGTTCTCTGAGATCCATCAGAAAATTGAGATCATAGGGCAAACCTATGTCCCCTGGAGAGAAAGAGAGATAAAGACAGTCGCAGCTTACCAGAGCAGAAGCCCAGCAATGAAAAATTGGAATTTGAAATCAAAAGCACAATATTATTTACATTAGAACCTCAAAAAATGAAATACTTAAGTAAAAATCTAACAAAATAAGTACAGTAAAGCCTTGGTTTGTGAGCATAATTTGTTCTGGAAACATGCTTGTGATCCAAAGCATTTGTATATTAAAACGAATTTCCCCATAAGAAATAATGGAAACTCAGAATATTTTTTTCCACAATCCAAAAATATTCATATAAAGATGATTATAATTCTTTAACATAATACAAAATAATAAAGAAAATGCAAAATATAAAGAAAAATAAACAAATTAACCAGGACTTACCTTTGAAAACCTTCGTGGCTGGTGTGAGGGAGACAAGGGAGAGGAAGGTTATTGTGTAGGACATCTTTCACTGTCACTAATGGAGTCATTGCTATCTATTGGCCCAATGGAATCTTTTTCTACATGGGGGCCATGTATATGCTCACATTGATGTTGACTACAGTACAGTATTAATAAATTATTGTCATATGCTGTATTTAATGTAATTGGCAATAAGGCAGCAGAGGAAAGGGTCTATATCTGCAGGTGGCCTGACCTAGAGTGAAGCAAAGCATTCCTAAGCTTAGTTTTGTATGGAAAAGCAAAGGACTGCCTATAGGTGCTTTGAAGTGACAAAAAATATACTAGTGCCAGTTTTAGGCACCTTCCAATGTTCTGAAAAATCACTGATTTCTGCCAAACATCATGGCCTGAGACTGAGCATCTGATCATGGGAGATGATCCTCCACAATCCCTCAGTGAGAGAGAGAAGAACCATTGGCTCAGTTGTGATCATGTGACATTCAGTGTCACATACTACTCATATTGCAAGACATTGCTCTTTTAGCAAGTTAAAATTTATTAGAAATGTTTGCTCGTCTTGCAGAACACTTGTAGAACAAGTTACTTGCAATCCAAGATTTTACTGTAGAAGATCTGTATGAAGAAAACTACGAAACTCTGATGAAAGAAATCAAAGGAGATCTAAATATATGGAGAGATATTCTATAAAATGGATGGGAAGATTCTATTACCTAGATGTCAGTTCTTCCAAAAACTTATCTATTAACTCCATGTAATGCCAATAAAAATCCCAGGAAGTCATTTTATGGATATCAACAACCTGATTCTAAAGTTTATATGGAAAATCATAAGAACCGGAATATTCAATACAATATTGAAGGGGAACAACAAAGTCATAACACTAAGACTCCCTATCTTTGAGACATACTTTAAAGCTACAGTAATCAAGACAGGGTGGTACTGGTGAAAGAATAGACAAGTATATCAATGGAACTGAACAGACAGCACGGAAATGAGCATTGATGAATATAGTCAATTATGGCTGAAATAAGAGCAAAGGCAACTCAATGGAGAAAAGATACTCATTTCAACAAATGGTTTTAGAACGACTGGACATCCATGTGCCAAAAAAATGAATCTAGACAAAAAAAGTGAATCTTATACCCTTCACAAAAATTAATTCAAATGAATCATAGACTTACATGTAAAATGTAAAACTATAAAACTCCTAAAAGATAACATAGGAAAAAAATCTAGTTGTCCATGGGTCTGGCAGTAACTTTAGATACAATACCAAAAGCATATCTTTGAAAGGAAGAATTGATAGGCTGAGTTTCATTAAAATAAAAATACTTCTCTACAAAAGATACTGAATGAAAAGACAGGTCATAGACTGGAAGAAAATCTTTCCAAAACACATATCTGATAAAGTACTGGTATCCAAAATATACAAAGAACTCTTAAAACACAGCAAGAAGAAAACAACTCAATTTAAAATGGACAGAAGAGGGGCGCCTGGGTGGCGCAGTTGGTTAAGCGTCCGACTTCTGCCAGGTCACGATCTCGCGGTCCGGGAGTTCGAGCCCCGCGTCAGGCTCTGGGCTGATGGCTCAGAGCCTGGAGCCTGTTTCCGATTCTGTGTCTCCCTCTCTCTCTGCCCCTCCCCCATTCATGCTCTGTCTCTCTCTGTCCCAAAAATAAATAAATGTTGAAAAAATAAATAAATAAATAAAATGGACAGAAGATCTTTTGTCTGTATTTTCTTCTTCCCAGTTTTTATTTATTTCTTTTGTTTTTTTCTTCTAACTTTTTATTTTTGAAATGTGCAAAAGACCTGAACAAAAATCTCACAAAAGAAGATATACATATAACAAATACACTTGTGAAAAGATGTACAACGTTATATGTCATTAAGGAATTACAAATTAAAACAATAGGATACTACCACACACGTATTAAAATGGCCAAAATTCAAAACACTGACAATACAAACTCCTGGTGAGGATGTGGAACTACATGAACTTGCACTCACATCTGGTGAGAATGTAAATACTGTAGCAACTTTGGAAGACTGGTTGGTAGTTTTTTATAATATTAAACATACTCTTACAAGATGATGCAGTAGTTGTGCTCGTTGGTATCTACCCAATTGAGTTGAAAGTTTAAGTCCACACAAAAACCTACACAAGTTTATTCATAATTATCCCAAATTGGAAGCAACCAAGATGTTCAGTAGGTGAATAAATAAACTTCGGTACATCAATAAAATGGAATCTAATTGAGCAATAAAAATAAATGAGCTATTGCTGGGTCGTAGGGAAGTACCCTACGACCCAGCAATAGCACTATGAGGTATTTACCCAAAGCATACAAAAATGCTGATTTGAAGGGGCACAATGCCCCCCGATGTTTATAGCAGCAGTATCAACAATAGCCAAATTATGGAAAGAGCCCAAATGTCCATCAACTGATGAATGGATAAAGATGTGGTTTATGTATACAATGGAATACTGCTTGGTGATCAAAAAGAATGAAAGCTTGCCATTTGCAACAACATGGATGGAACTAGAGTGTATTGTACTAAGTGGAATAAGTCAGTCAGAGAAAGACAAATATCACATTATTTCATCCATATGTGGAATTTAAGAAATGAAACAGATGAACATAGGGGAAGGGAAGGAAAAATAAGATAAAAACAGAGAGGGAGGCAAACCATAAGGGACTCCTAAATACAGAGTACAAACTGAGAGTTGCTGTAGGGGAGGTAGGTGCAAGGATAGGTGAAATGGGTGATGGGCATTAAGGAGGACACTTGTTGTGATGGGCACTGGGTGTTATATGCAAGTGATGAATCACTGGATTTTCCTGCTGAAACCAATACTATGCTGTATGTTAACTAACTTGAATTTAAATAAATTCAGACAAAATAAATGAGCTATTAAGCCATGAAAAGACATGAAGGAAGCTCAATGCATACTTCCAAATAAAAAAAGTCAGGTTTAAAAGGTTCCATACTGTATGACATTCTCAAAAAAGCAAAAACTGTGGAGACAATAAAAAGATCAGTGGTTGCCAGCAGTTTAGGGAGCAAGAAGGGGGATGAATAGGAGGAACACAGGAGAATTCCAGGGCATTGAAACTATTCTGTATGATACAATAATGTTGGATACTTGTTACTATACATTTATCAAAACCCATAGATTACATGGCACTAAGAATTAACCTGAATATAAGCTATACATTTCAGTTAATAATAATGTATCTATATTGGTTCATCAATTGTAACAAATATACCACACTAATGCAAGATGTTAATAATAGAGGAAACTAGGGGTGGGTGTATATGGGAACTCTGTGCTTTCTGCTTAGTGATCTGTAAACCTAAAACTGCTCTAAAAAATCCTAAAACTGCTTTAAAAAATCAAGTCTATTAATAAGATAGAAACTGAAATAATCCCTAACAAGAATTACCAAGACAAAAGATAATATAAATCTCAGTATAACTGTAACAGATAGGTTATCAATACAAATTCTACAGATATTAAAGGATAATGAAAGTATTATGAACAGCACTATGCCAACACATTTAACAGCCAAGATGAAATGGAAAAATTCCTTGCACAACAAAAACTCACTCCTTGAACTCCTTGAACAACTCATTTAACAGCCAAGATGAAATGGAAAAATTCCTTGAACAACAAAAACTCACTCCTTGAACAACAAAGCTCACTCATGAAGAAACGGATATCCAGAAAGAACTAATATTTAACAATGAAATTAAAATTTTATTTTAAACTTTTCCAGGAAGAAAATTCCAGGCCAGATGCCTTCATTGTTAAATTCAAAATTCTATTAAACACTTAAGGAAGGAATAATATCATGTCTTCAAAAAATTTTACAAAGAGTAACAGACAAGGAAACATTTATCAAATAATTTTATGAAGTAAGCATTACTATGATATTGAAAATAGACATTAGTATTAAAGAAAAATAAACTAACCCTTATGAACATATGCATAGAAATTCTTAATAAAATATTTAAAAATTGAAACCAGCTATATATAAAAAGAATAATACATCATGACCACATGAGACTTATTCAAAGAATGCAAGGTTGATTTAACATTCAAAAAAAATGAATACAAATAATGGGGAAATTCATATGATGTTTTCCATAGGTGAAGAACAAATACTATACAAAATTCAACCTCTGTTCATTATTTTAAAATGAAATAACTCTAAACAAAACTGGAACACCGGGAAACTACTTCAATCTTCAAAAAGGCATCTATGGAAAAACCTGCAGCTAACATTATATTAATGATTAAATATTAAATGCTTTACCCTTAAATTCAGTGAGTAAATCAAGTTTGTAGGATAAAAGGTTAATAAATGAAAGTCAACTGCATTTTTATATACTGACAGCAAATAATTAGGAAATGAGACTATTGAGTTTAATGTAATTCAATCTATAATAACACCAATAGATAAATTTAACAAAATCCATGTATGAGCTATACACTAAACCCCACAAAATATGGCTTAGAAAAATTATAGAAACTTTAGCTAAATGGAACAATATACCATACTCTTGGCCTGGAAAACTCCATATTGTTAAGACATCCATCATCCCCAAATTGATCTGTCAATTCCAGGCAATTCCAATAAAATATAGCAAGATTTTTAGAAATTGATAAGTTGATTCTGAATTTATGAAAATTCGAATGATCTAAGATAGTCACAACAGTTTTTTATAGGGCAAATTTGGAGGTCTTACATTTCCTGGTTTAAAGACCTGGGGTAAACTACAGCAATTAAGACATTCTGGTGTTGTCAAGAGGATGGATACATACATCAAGGAACAGAATTGGGAGCACGGGAATAGTCCAGATACACATGATCAATTGATTTTTTTTTTAATTAATATTTTTATTTTAATTCCAATATAGTTAACATATAGTATTATATTAAGTTCAGGTGTACAATATAGTGATTCAATAATTCTATATATTACTCGGTGCCAATCATGATTTTATATACATATGTATATATATATATATGTATATATGTATATATATAATTTATATCTATGTATATGTATATATGTAAATCTATCAATAAAATCACCTCCTCTTTATCCATTCACCAATCGAGGGACACTTGTGATGCTTCAATCATTTGGCTATTGTAAATAATGCTACAATAAACATCAGGATGCATGTGTCCCTTTGAATTAATGTTTTTGTACTTTGGGTAAATACCCAAAGTGCGATTACTAGATCATAGGGTAGTTCAATTTTTAACTTTTTGAGGAAGTTCCGTACTTTCATAGTATTTTCCACAGTGGCTGCATCAGTTTGCATTCTCAGCAACAGTGCACGAGGGTTCTCGAACACTTTCTCCACATCCTCTTTCTCCACATCCTCTCCAATGCTTGTTGTTTCTTGTGCTTTTGATTTTAGCCATTCTGATAGGTATGGGGTGATATCTCATTGTAGTTTTGATTTACATTTCCCTGATGATGAGTGATGTTGAGCATCTTTTCATAGGTCTGTTGGCTATCTGTATGTCTTATTTGGAGAAATGTCTGTTCATGTCTTCTCCCCATTTTTAAGTTGTATTATTTGTTTTTTGTGTGTGTTTTGTAAGTTTTTTATATATTTTGGATACTGACCCTTTATCAGAGATCTCATTTGCAAATATCTTCTCCCATTCAATAGGTTGCCTTTTAGTTTTGTTGATCATTTCCCTTACTGTGAAGAAGCTTTTTACTTTGATGTAGTCCCAATAGCTCATTTTATTTATTTATTTATTTATTTATTTATTTATTTATTTATTTATTGCTTTTGTTTCCCTTGTCTCAGAAGACATATCTAGAAAAAAGTTCCTACAGCTGATGTCAAGTTTTCTGTCTGTGGTTTCTTCAAGGATTTTTATTTTTTTGATCTTTCATCCATTTTTGAATTTATTTTTGTATATGGTATAAGAAAGTGGTCCAGTTTCATTCTTTTCCATGGAGCTGTCCAGTTTCCCAACACAATTTGTTGAAAAGGCAGTCTTTTTCCCATTGCATATTCTTTCCTCCTTGTCAAAAATTAATTGGCCATATAAATGTGTGTTTATTTCTATGCTTTCTCTTCTATTCCATTGGTCTGTGTGTCTATTTTTGTACCAGTACCGTACTGTTTTTATTACCACAGCTTTGTAGTAGAACTTGAAATCTAGAATTGTAATACTTTCAGATTTGTTTTTCAAGATTGTTTTGGCTATTTGGGGTCTTATAAGTTTCCATACAAATTTTAGGATTGTATGTTCTAGTTTTATGAAAAATGCTGTTGGCATTCTGATAGATATTGATTGCATTAAATATGTAGGTTGCTTTGGGTAATAGAGACATTTTAACAATATTTGTGTTTCCAATCCATGAGCCTGGAATATCTTTCCACTTATTTGTGTTATCTTCAGTATCTTCCATCAATGTTTTATAGTTTTGAAAAAGAAAAAACTGGAGGCATCAAGATTCCAGATTTCAAGCTATATTGCAAAGCTATAATCATCAATACGGTATGGCACTGGCACAAAAACAGACACATAGATCAACAGAACAGAATAGAAAACCAGAAGTGGACCCACAACTATATGGTCAACTAATCTTCAATAAAGCAGGAAGGAATATGCAATGGAAAAAAATACAGTCTTTTCAACAAATGATGCTGGGAAAACTCAGTGACATGCAGGAGAATGAGACTGGACCACTTTCTTATATATAAAACAAAATTCAAAATGGATGAAAGACCTAAATGTGAGATAGGAAACCATCAAAATCCTAGAGGTGAACACAGGCAACCACCTCTTCAACGTTGGCTGGAGCAACCTCTTACTAGAAACATTGCCAAAGGCAGAGGAAACAAAAGCAAACATGAACTCCTGGGACTTTGTTAAGGTAAAAAGCTTCTGCACAGCAAAGGAAACAACAAAACTAAAACACAACCTACAGAATGGAAGAAAATATTTGCAAATGACATATCTGAACATATCTGACGAAAGGATTAGTATCCAAAAAGCTACAAAGTGCTTATCAAACTCAGCACCCAAAAAACAAATAACCCAATTAAGAAATGGGCAGAAAACATGAATATACACTTTTCCAAAGAAGACATCCAGATGTCTAAAGGCACATGAAAAGATGCTCAACATAACTCATTATCAGGGAAATACAAATGAAAACCATGATGAAACGTCACATCTGTCAGAATGGCTACAATTAACAACACAAGAATCAACAGGTGTTGGTGAGGATGCAGAGAAAGGGGAACCCCCCTGCACTGTTGGTAGGAATTCAAACTGGTGCAGCCACTCTGGAGAACAGTATAGAGGTTCCTCAAGAAACTAAAAATAGAACTACCCTATGGTCTTGGCAATAGCACTATTAGGTATTTACCCAAAGGATACAAAAATACAGATTTGAAGGGATACGTGCATCCCAATGTTTATGGAAACATTATCAACAATAGCCAAACTATGGAGAGAGCCCAAATGTCAATTGACTGATGAATGAATAAAGAAAGTGTGGTATATATAAACAATGGAATATTACTCAGCCATCAAAAAGAATGAAACTTTGCCATTTGCAATGATATGGATGGAGCTAGAATTTGCCATGCGAAGCAAAATACGTGAATCAGAGAAAAGACAAACACCACATGATTTCACTCGTATGTGGAATTTAAGCAACAAAACAGATGAATATATTAAAAGAAGGGAAAAGAAGAGAGGGAAACAAACCAGAAGAGACTCTTAAATATAGAGAACAAACTGCACATTGCTAGAAGGGAAGTGGTGGGGGGATGGGCTAAATGGGTGATAGGCATTAAGAAGGGCACTTGTGATGAGCACTGGCTGTTATATGTAAGTGATAAATCACTGAATTCTACTCCTGAAACCAATATTGCACTGTATGTTAACTAAAATTTAAATTTTAAAAAAAGGAAAAAATGTTTTATAGCTTTCAGAGTACAGGTCTTTTATCTCCTTAGATAAGTTTATTGCTAGATATTTTCTTATCTTTGGTACAATTGTATATGTGATTGCTTTCTTAATTTACCTTTCTGTTTCTCCATTATTAGTATGTAAAAATGTCACAGATTTCTGCACATTGATTTTGTATCCTGCAGCCTTACTGAATTCATTTGCCAGTCCTAGTCATTTTTTGGTGGAGTCTTGAGTATTTTCTCCACAGAGTATCAAGTCATCTGCTAATAGTGAAAATTTTACTTCTTTATTACCAATTTGAATGCCTTTTCTTCCTTCCTCTTGTATGATTTCTGTGGCTAGGACTTCCAGTACTATGTTACATAATAGTGGTGAAAGTGGACATCCCTGTCTTGTGTGTGACATGAGGGGAATCACTCTGTTTTTCATCATTGAGTAGCTATGAGTTTTTCATATATGGCTTTTATTATGTTGAGGTATGTTTCCTCTAATTCTACTTTATTGAGGGTTTTTACAATAAATGGCCAATTGATTTTCAGTAAAAAATGTCAAGACAATTCAATGGGAACAGTCTTCAACCAAATGGTGTTGGAACAATTAGAGACATACTTTTTAGAAGAGTGACATTAGCCCTTACTTCACACCATATACAATAATTAACTCTAAAAGAGTAATAAGTCTAAAAGTAAATCTAGTACTATAAAACTCTTTAAATGGTAAGAGAAAAATCTTCATAAAAATGAAAAGATTTGATAAATTTGACTTTCTAAAAATTTAAATCTTTTGTTCTTCAAAATATTAAGAAAATGGAAAGCAGGGCATAGAATGGGAGAAAATGTTCCAATATGTATATTTGACAAAGGACTTGTGTACTGGAAAAAGAATAATTATAACTCAATTACAAGAAGAAAAACAACCCAATAGAAAATTTGAGAAAACTACTTGAATTTTGACTTCACAAATAAGATACACAAAATGGGAATTTATGTATCTTTCATATCCTGTTGATGAAAATGTAAATTGCAAATCACTTTGAAAAAACTAAATCTCTCAAAAAGTTAAATATATACATACTATTTGACCCAATCAGTTTGATCTTAGGTATTTATATAAAAGAGAAATGAAACTGTATTCAGTTTCATTCAGACAGCTGCTAGACTGGCAATAGTCCCAAACTGGAAAGAACCAAAATGACTAACTAAAGGTGAATGAGAAAATATGGTATGTCTGTAGGTTAGAGTACTACTCAGCAATAAAATGAACTGATACATGCAGCAACAGAGATGAATCTCAAAAACCTTATGCCAAGTGAAAGAAGACAGATGCAAAAGAGTACATTGTTTATTATTCATTAATGTAAAATACAAATTTGTCTAAGTGAGAAAAACGCACATTAAGGGCCAACTAAGGGGGAGGGGTGGAAGAGATGGATTATGAAGGAGCAGGAGGAATCTTTTGAGGATGTTGGAAATGTTTTGTGTCTTGATTGCGGCCTTGATTTCATGGATATATACAACTATTAAAATTCAGCTTTATGTACTCTAATTTTATTTAGCTTACTGTATGTAAATTATTTTTTAAAAATAACTTTAGGGGCGCCTGGGTGGCTCAGTCGGTTGGGCGTCCGACTTCAGCTCAGGTCACGATCTCGCGGTATGTGAGTTCGAGCCCTGTGTCGGGCTCTGTGCTGACTGCTCAGAGCCTGGAGCCTGTTTCGGATTCTGTGTCTCCCTCTCTCTCTGACCCTCCCCCATTCATGCTCTGTCTCTCTCTGTCTCAAAAGTAAATGAACATTTAAAAAAAATAAACGTTAAAAAAAAATTTGAGAAAAAAAATAAAAATAAAAATAACATTAAATAAAGTTGAAAGGAGAAGAAAGGACATGCACAATTCCTTAATAGACCACATCTTGAACAGAAATGGGAAAATAGGGGGCTGGAGGAGCTTGAGTGAGTTTTTAAAGAAAGCATTTGGAGGTGGCACTAGTGATTACTAATGTTGGGGTGATTTAAACATTTCAGATCTGAAATGCCACCTGGAACACTATATAAATCGTAACCTCTTAGCCACAAATTACAAAATCCCCAAATCGATAGAAACAAAAGTTTTTTGTTAATTTTGGTGTAAACTCATCTGGCAGCAAATCCTGACCTGAAGTGATTTGAAGCTATTTATAGTTCTTTATTTATCCCACTTAATGTATGTGTTACAGTAGACATAAAAATGTATTTGTTTACAGGGTACTGCCCTTAGCAGTGCTGCAGTATATCATATGTAGTTTATGCACTGGATTCTTTCTTAAATCTGAAAAATTCTGAAATACATCTAAACCTATGGGTGTCAGACAAAGGATGTGGAATTCTAATAATCAGTCAAGAGTTTTCTTCTTCTGTGCTATAAATTTAGTTGAAAATTCAGCTTTTCTAGTTCTTATAGATGGATGGTATGTAAATACATAGACTTTTTAGGTAAAACTAAGCATTGTTAGCTAGTAAAATAAATGCATTATAAAGGATTAACTAGTAATTAGTATTTAAATGAATGTTATCATATTATTAAAGCTATCAATTTAAGTATTCCACTAATGCTTGTTACTGTTTGGCAACTTCCATTGCACATGCAGACTGGTAGATAGATGGAGTTTCTGAAATTTTAGGAAAGAATGCTTTGTGTAGCAGCAAATCAGCTGTGTTACCTTGACTTGTCTGTGATTTTTGATTTTTGCTCTTCTTTCCAACAATTTACCGTTGGTTTGTCTTCATTATTTTTCATGCATTTTATTATAGATTGTTTGGTTAGCCTTGTGGTGAATATTGAAGCATATTTTAGGGTTATAATCTTTAAGTACATGACAAAACAGGTATATATGACAATTCAGTCATCAATTATCCATATTCCTTCACTAAAGCAGATATGTGAATCTAAATCCTCAAAAATCTTACAACTTCATTGATACTTCATTGCATTTTTCTCCTACCAAAAAGTAAGGATCGATAGAAGAAGTAGGTTGTGGTATCTTCCACACCCATAAAATGTTTGTGGTAAAACAAAATAAGTAAATTTTAAGAACATTGCTATGGATATGCCAAATGCTAACATTAGGTTGGACCTTAGAACAAAGCATCACCAAAGAGCAGAACCAGCCTTGGCAACTTGGGAAGAGCTATGCAGCAGCAATCTGAATAGGGTTGAAGGGTTCCTAGGATCCCAAGTTATGGAAGTTTCTAGGAGCAGTGGTGAAAGAGATGGCAACATGCCAGTGCACAAAGGTCTGTCTGACACAGGGGAAGATCTCTGGAGGCCAGAATGAGAAAGGTCTATCCTAGAAACGGTCTATCTTGGGAAAGGCAAGAATGGTGGGGGATGAGGTATGGGTGAGCATGTGAGACTAGTACAAAATTATCTGAAACTCAGATGAGTATATTCAGAGAAATTCCTATATATAGGTAGGAAACAAAAATAGAAGGGCACACTGAGTCTAGGGGCTAACACTAGGGGGCAGTAGGGATAAATTGGGAAGCAGGTAAAGATCAGGCCAAGTTTTCTTCCAATTCAAATCTAGCTTCAGTGACAGTCTGAGCAGCTTAAACTGACATTAAGGACCATAAAAAATACTTCAAGAATTATAAAATAGAGATTGTAGGTGCCATTTCAGAAAGGAGTCAGGAACTCGAGCCCAGGAATGATGGTGAAGAGAACAGCAAACGTATCTTTATAGCCCTGCGATAGAATGGCAGTGATGACTTGAAGATGAGGAGACACAGGGATGTGAGACACAGGTGGGAGGGAGTGCTGGGGGTAGTGGTGCAGAAAACAGCCTCTGGGGGGCCCTCAGTCATCTTGCATCCTCATATTCACACCCATATGGAATCCCCTTTACTGGATTCATGACTTGTTTCTAGTGAAGAGAATACAGCAGAAGTCGTGGGGTGTCACTTCCAAGATTATGTTATAAAAAAGCTATGGCTTCTGTCTTGGGGCTTTTCTCTCTTGCTCTCTGTCTCAGAGCTCTCTTCAGGAAGAAGTGAGCTGCCTTATCATGAGAAGGTCCTGTGGAAAGGTCTTTGTGGCAGGGGACCTAGACCTGCCAACAAACATGTGAGTGAGCATGAAAACAGAGCCTCTTATTTTCTCCACCTCTGCTCAAGACTCCACATGAGGGGCAAAGTCATTTAAGCATCTGACTTTGGCTCAGGTCATGATCTTGCAGTTTGGGAGTTGGAGCCCTGTGTCAGGCTCTGTGCTGGAAGCTCAGAGCCTGGAGTCTGCTTCAGATTCTGTGCCTCCCTCTCTCTCTGCCCCTCCCCCATGCTCACTCTCTCTCTCTCAAAAATAAACATTAAAAAAAAAAAGACTCCATGTGAAACGTAGGCCTGGCCAACAGCTTGATGACAATCTTATGAGAAACTTTGAGCCAGAGTGACCCAAGTAGGCCATGCCTAGATTCATGACCTACAGAAACTGAGATAATAAATGTCTGTTGAAGCTGCTAAGTTTCAGAGAAATTTGTTATGCAGAAATTGATAATACAGAGAGACTGTCTAATTTTACAGCCAACATTAGGGTATTTTTTAAGATCTCTAATACATATGAGTGTAGGACCTATGACCCAAGCATGGAGATGATGGACAGGGTGGTTTAGTTAGGAATGGGGACTGAGTTTAGGTATAGATATATTCAGGATAGGTGTTGAATGATAGTGGAGTACAGTGCTAGTTATTGGAGTCAGACCCATATTTGAATGTTCCTCAATGTTTTTATCTGCCAGATGGGCTTTTGTGTGGATTAAATCAGATTAAAAGTATTTTGTATAATGCCTGGCCTCCAAGTGCTCAAGAAATCATGACTCTTATTATAATGACACATAAAAGCAAACCTATTTATTTCTTCTTGCTTAGGACAGGTTCTAAAATGAAATTTGTGTTGTTGGGGCACCTGGGTGGTTTCAGTTGGTTAGGCATACGACTTCGGTGCAAGTCATGATCTCATGGTTTGTGGTTCGAGCCCCACGTCGGGCTCTGTGCTGACAACTCAGAACCTGGAGCCTGCTTTGGATTCTGTGTCTCCCTTTCTCTCTGCCCCTCCCCTGCTCACACTCTGTCTCTCTCTCCCTCAAAATAAATAAACATTAAAAAGAAAGTTAAAATATATATATATTTGTAGTGTTAATCTGATGCTAACCAGAGATGGAGTTCCTCTAGAACGCTGATGATTTAAGTTAGGTATAAATAGTCACATATTAACCATAATGGGATCCAGACAAATTCTGGAGGAGGTCATTAAAAGGACATGACCACCTGTTCCTCAAGCTTAGATCCTGGCAATCAGACCTTCACCCCTCTTCCCTGTTCTTGGAATGTGTACTGTCTTTATCTTCCCCATGCTAGAAACTGTCTTAAGGATACAGCCTTGCGATACTGATGTAGTGTTCAGATCATCTGAATGGTATATATGATTGAACCCTGTTAAGACCTGTATATAAACTTTTAGGTTTCTGGCAGGTAGGTGCAGAAATCTAATCCTCTTGTGGCCCCCCAGATAAGCCTCATCAGTAAGTTCTCTTGCTTTGTAAAACTTTCACCCCCCAATATGGAGTAGGTCTGTCTCTTTCTTCAGTCTCTTCTTGCAAACAAACAACAGAAAGATGAGTGAGGCTGAAACCAACACCAAAGACCACAGGGGTATCTTTCAAGAGAGGAGGTGGCTAGAATAAGTGATAGTTCTGCATACGTATTATGGACTGGGGTTGCCATTTTGAGATGTTTCAGAAATTTACATAGTATGGTGGAAGGAGACTGTGGTGCTGTGAGATTTAAAATATATGATTTAATTTTAATTTCTGGTATGCAGAGGTTCCTCTTTGGACTAGTGAAAAAATCAAACATACCCATTTATGCATTGTGACCTTCAATTTTAAGAACTCTAGGTGAGATGAGGTATCCTTAGTCTGATAGCTGATGAACCATTTTTATGTAAGTGAGTTATTCACATTCTCCTGTTGCCCTTTTACTTTCCTTTATAGTTACAGAATCAAAATAAAGTCAATATGTACATATTTCCAGGTAGACATGTTTTTTAAGCTGAGTGCATTTGAAATTCTTGGTGGATGTGTGCATATGCTTGATTCTTAAGGATAATGTCAGGAAAAATTGTGAAGGAACCATGTTTTGTGTATAATTAATAGCATGATGTTCAGAACATAATTTGAATAATGAAAATATTTGCTCTTAACTGAAGGAAAATGAATCAAACTCATCAGCTGATAGCACTCACTGATTAAGAAGAAATGGGAGGATCAGATGAGAAATCTTAAATACAGAATGCTTTAACCAGGGGATTTATGTTCCACAATCAGGTGTTTAAGAAATGAAAGACAATTGATTTATGACCTTCTATAGTTTGATTGAAAGCAACATCCAGGTATATCTGTTAATGGTGGAAACAGTCCCAGCTAAATATGAAGACATTAACTTTGTGCTTTTTAATAGAAAGCATTATTATCAAATTGAAGAAGATATTAAAATAAGTCACTCCTAATCCCAGTACTCAAACACAACTTTTCATCATTTACACATTGCTTTCTGAGCCTTGTCTGTAATCATTTTATTTATAGTTGTGACACAATGCTCTCATTCATTTTTTATATATAAAATGATATAAATATTTTTATTCTTTCTTTATTTCTTCATAGCATTTTAAATGTCCTTTAAAATGGTTGCATAATATACTATTAGGGTGCTTACTTTAATTTACTAA
Source organism: Herpailurus yagouaroundi (assembly GCF_014898765.1). NCBI lineage: Eukaryota > Metazoa > Chordata > Mammalia > Carnivora > Felidae > Herpailurus > Herpailurus yagouaroundi. The sequence goes on along the minus strand of NW_024412396.1, from coordinate 16,561,330 downwards.
AGCAATTTTGTTTATAAGAAATTTTTTATTTCCAAATTTTATATATATATTTTTTACTTTCCAAGATTTTTTTAAAATTCGAGTTAGTTAACATATAGTGTAGGGACACCTGGGTGGCTCAGTCAGTTAAGCATCCAACTTCAGTGAGGTCATGATCTCGCGGTCTGGGAGTTCGGCCTCCCGCCAGGCTCTATGCTGACAGCTCAGAGCCTGCAGCCTGCTTCAGATTCTGTGTCTCCCTCTCTGCCTCTCCCCTGCTCACTCCCTGTCTCTCTCACTCTCAAAAAAAAAAAAAAAGAATAGATGTTAAAAAAAACATATAGTGTAGTATTGGTTTCAGGAATAGAATTTAGTGGTTCATCACTTACATATAACATCCAGTGCTCATCACAAGGGCTCTCCTTACAAATTATATGTCATCTTAAATTAAATATTTTAACTATACCTAAACTGTGGAAATGAAGCAGTCCTAAGTTTTGCACAAAAATGTCATTATTTCAGTGTAATACAGTAGAGTGACTCCTATAGTCCAACCAAACAATAACTCTTTTCAGTTGCAGGTGTAGATAGATAAGAAGGAACATTGAGCAAATGGTTAGACAGAATTAATCTCTATATGATAGGTCCCCATTTATTTCCACCTCTGTGTTCCATAGATATTTGTTTCTAGCATTAAAAAGAGAAATGATACTGGAAGTGAGTTTTAATGTTCAGTTTTGAAACTGAACATTATCTGTGAAACACAAAACTTCATTATTTAAAATTCAATTATTCCCTGATTCAATCTTTATTATCTTTCTCTAGAATAAAATTTATATATATATATATCTGTGCAGATATTTGGTTCAAATTCGCCAAAGGAAGAAGTTTTTAAAAACATGTATGTGTCTTAAGCTGTTGTCTTTACATGTGACTTGAACATCCTGAAATCCAAATTTTACAAATATATGTTATATATAACATATATATTATATTATATATTATATAACATTATATATATATTACACACACATACATGTATATATACATGTGTGATATCTATGTGTGCATGTGTATAATTTTGCTTAGCTAGCCCGCTAAGGCAACAAAATTTTTATCCATTTCTTTTGGTTAGGGTGTTGACTTGGAGAAATAAAAGCATTCTCTTCTCCAGAAGGAAAAAAAAAACAGTTGAGATATATATATATATATATATATATATATATATGTATGTATGTGTGTATACACACACACACACACACACACACACACACACACTTTTTTGAACATTTTTTAATTATTTATTTTAACCTAGCAAAATTTGTTGTATTTGATTTCTTCCAGAAGCAGGATCTGAAGAAATTGAACTGGGACTGAAGGCAGGGTAGCATGGGGGTCAGGGTTCAGGGTTAGAATTTGGCCAAAGGAAAGCAGGCAAGGAAGAGATAGACTAGTGACCTAGGATAAGCAGGGTGGAGATCTGCTTATTTAGCGCATTGTGGTCTAAAAATAAATGTAATCAACATTGTTAATTATACTATTGCAAATCTATCGCACATTAACTGGAGTCTTAGTCCATGATTCTTATATGGTGAGAGATCTTCTTTAGAATTCCTTTTAAGACCTGAACAATGCACTTTCAGTCTTGAAGGAAATCTCATACAGTACATGGCATTGGAGAAACAATACTTATTGAAAGTTAGTATTGTTAAGGCTACTCATTACACCATAGATTTACTTTGGGCACACAAGATTTTTCCTGAATTTATAATTAACTTTATCCTTTTGTTTGTCTCAAAGTTTATGTGGAAGGTCTATACTTAGAAGCATCTTTTAATCCTGCAAATAGCTGCATGTAAAACAGAAGAAATAATGGAGTCATCTCTGTGGAACAAAGGAATATACCACTATGTCTAGAATCTTTTGTTACCACAAGCACATTTTAAAGCAAGTTGTCTCATGCCTGGCTGTCTAGTAGCTTTCATGTTCAAATTATTTTCAGCAGAATTAAAAATGGCCTGGATCAAAAGAATTCTTAATTTGTAGCATGATGTGTGAAAAACTGAGTAGATCTAAGATCTATTTCTCCAGAACTAAGCAAAACAGGTTCAGTGACAGTAATGTTATATATTATGCAAAAGAAGAGTGAATCAGACCTTTTGCTCTTCCTTTTTTGTCCTCTTTTTGAAAATAATGTCTTCAGGTGTGCCTGGGTGGCTCAATTGGTTAAGTGTACAACTTTGGCTCAGGTCGTGGTCTCATGGTTTGTGAGTTTGAGCCCCACATTGGGCTTTGTGCTGACAGCTCAGAGCCTGGAGCCTGCTTCAGATTCTGTGTCTCCTTCTCTCTCTGCCCCTCTCCTGCTCTCACTCTGTCTCTTTCTCTCAAGAATAAATACACGTTTTTTAAAATGAAAAAAAAATAGTAATGTCATTTTTCTGATCATAAAAGTATCACAGAGTCATTGTAGAAAATTTGGAATATATAGGAGAAATATAGAAAAGAAAATAAAAATCGACTACAATCCCTGAAGCAGGCACAACTGTGTCCCTGACATAGTCAACTCAATACCACATCTTCCCTAGAAATACTGGTTAGTTTAGGAGTAAGTATATGACTTAAGATGGGTGAATTACATCCTTTGAGACTCAGTATTTTTTTTTTAATTTTTTCTGAAACTAATAAGGGAGCCTAGAACTGCCAAGGTTACCGTGTGGAGTCCCCAAGAGGAGCTGAGTTTGGGGGATGGAGTAAAAAAAGGCCTAACTCCAAAAATCTTCAAGAAACCAGCAACTCAGTTATATAGGTCAGTGTTTCACTTCTTTTTTTTACTCTAAGTTAGTTTAAGGTGAGTGGTTGTCAACTGCATCCAAGAGGTTTGTAAGTCCATTGAGTGAACCTCTGAACTATGGAGCTACCACAAGCAATAAAACAGTCACAATTCTTAAACTATTCTGTGTGCCTAACACTTTGCTGAGAAACATGGAGAAAATAGATCATTCTTGCCTGTCCAAGATTGTAGTTAGATCTCACTTCTATTGTTTCTGTCAATTTATTGACTTCTCTGGGTATAGGGTGTCAAATATGGAAAGAAAATATGTCACATAATCCAGAGATGTCAAGTATGTGGCTCTGGGGCTACAAAACCTTCCTCTCATAGTCAGAAAAGACACTGCTAATTGATCATGACACTCAGTTGACAGAGCCTAAATTTGGCCTTATGGTCATTGTTAGCATAGCATTCTAGAAAGTCACAGCAATCAGTTGGAGTCAGTCCTCAAGGCAAACCTATTTATTACCCATGCAGAGTCCATTCCCCTCATTTAAAGATAGGAACCCCCCCATACTATCTGTGGGGTTAAGTAATTTGTTCATGATTATCCAGATAGTGACAGTGAGCTGTTTTCTGGTTTTCACTAACTTCTTCCAGGTAGCTAAAATCATCATCTGTAAAAACTAATCAGTGGTTACCTATAATATTTATAGTACTTTATTGGAAAATAGGAAATAGAAGATATGTCACATTATTTGTTTATTGGTTTAAACAAGTAATGTGACATATCTTCTATTTCCTATTTTAAAACAGTTCACACCTGTTACAAGTTGCATTGGTTACTGCTGTGTAATAGATAATTACAAAAGTCTCTGACATATATACAATAAAAACCACTTATTTTGGCATGGTTTTATGTCTCTGTTCATCTCCACTGGGCTCAGCTGAAGCACATTAAGGTTGAATCTGCTCTACATGTTTCATTCTTCTTGGACCAGTGGGCTAACCAGAATGTGTTATCACAAGTAGGGGAAATCTAACTACAAAAGAAATTTTAAAGTCCCAGCTTACTTGATGTCTGGTAATATCTCATTGGCCAAAGCATCACCAAGTTCAAAGGAAAGGAATGGAGAACTACAGACAACATCTGCAGTAAGAGCTAAAATGTTACATAGCAAAAAGTTTGGACATAGGAACAATGAAAAATTGGGGCCAATAATGAAATCCACCACATAAATCAGAAAGGAAAAGTATAGGACACTATATATTTATGCATTTATATATATATAAATATGTATGTGTGTGTATGTATATATGTGTATATATATATATATAGTGTCCTATACTTTTCATTTATATATATATATATATATATATATATATATATATATATATATACCTTTCATACACACACACACACACACACACACACACACACACACACACAGAAATGGAGAGAGGCCTAATCTAGTTGGGGGTGCTTTTCATTACCAAAGTTCTCTTTATGGAAACCATATCTGGTTACCAGCTGAAGATATAAGAAGCTTCTATGCAGAGGTAACAGCTTGTATAAATGTTTTTGAAGGAACAGAGAGGCCAGAGTGTCAAATCATTGAGGCATGGGGGTAGAGTAGTGAGAGATGAGATTGGAGAAATGGATAAGGCCTGACCATTCAGGTAGTTCTATTATTCAATAAAAAGTGAAATGCCATTGATTGGTGTTAAGTAGAGAAGAGACATAATATAGTTTGTATTTGGAGAAGATCACTGGCTGGAATGCAGATGATTAATTGTAGGGGGCAAGTGTTAAATAGTAAGAGCAAATAGTAGGCAGATTCATTACTCTAGGAGAGACCTGTATTTGATCCTACTTTCAAGTAGGTGGTGGGAGTGAAGACAGAGAGAAATGAACACAATCAAGAGATAGTTTGAGGGTGGAATCAATAGGACTCAGCTTCTTATACCAAAATGTCTCTTGTTCTCTGTGTCAGTTACATGTACTTTCAATTCCTGTGTTCACCAGGTATCTTGTACCATAGAATCTTCATTATGCCATTTTGTTATACCTAGTACACTCCTCCGCTCTTTGCCTACTTTAACTCTTAATAATCCTTCAGATCTAAATTTCAACATCACTTCCCTAGGGAAGAATGATCTGATCTTTCAAAAAATATTATTTTGGGTCCTCATAGCATGAAATGACTCTTTTGCATAATTTATGTAATAGAAATTTCACACTTGTTCTATGATTATTTGCTTAGTGCCTATATCTGCCCACTAAGCCTTGAGCTCCATGAAGACAAATGCTGTATTTGGTTTTATTTATCAACATGTTCCCAATTCTGAGCTCAATAACTGTGTGTGCAGTAGTTACTTAATGTGTGTGATTTGAATGAATGCGTCTGAGTAGAACATTTGGATACATATTGGATACATAAATGTTTAAGTCGATCAGTTGTTACAGGTGACAATATTTTGAAGTTAATTTCCATCTAGAAAAATCAGAATGGAACAATAAAAAAAAGCTGAAAAATAAAATCAGGAATAGTTTTCAGAGAGAAGTCTGAAATAACTAAGAATTTAAGAAGAAACTGAATATGCTTCTTTATAAAAGTTTTGATGCCTACAGCAAGGGCGCCTCTGTGACCTAATGAATATGATCAATACATTCCAAAGATTGAAGATTAAAAGTAAGCCACTGAGTTGCAATACGAATCTTATTAAAATTCATAGTGCTGTTAAGTGACAAGAAGTCTGTTGGAGCAGAACCCAGGTAAAATTTACATTTGCTCTGGGGCATCACCTTTGTGTCATGCTTCCTTCCCCAGTCAGTGAACAGAGGCCTCAAAAGCCCTTGAAAAAGGGTCACTCTTGAGCCTTGAGAGTGCAAGAAAGAGATTAGGCAGAGCATCCTGAAGTAATCATGGAGCAAAAAATAAATTGCAATACTTTGCCATCAACAAAAAAGAAATCACAGCAAACTAGGCTATCCCAGAGGCCATTTATATCTCCATAAACTTTTGCTTTATTCTAATCACGATACCCTAAAGACTTGTGAGTTTGTTCTTTATGGTTTATAGTTTTCTATTCCAGAAAACTCCCAAAGAAAACATGAGATGGCAATAAAAAAGAAAAGAGACTTTGGAAAATAAAAACGTTATTTATAATTTAGGATTTCTTAATGGCATTCTTTTTTATATGTGTGTGTTACCATGGCTGCAAGAAGTATAGATTAGAAAGGTCTCTCACACGGATGATGGATGCTCTTTGCCCACTATCTTAGACCCTCAGTTGCTGCTGCTACTACTACTCCTATTTGCACTTACAGTTGGAATGTTACTGGACTACAGTCAAAGTCTTTAGGTTACAATGAACCTTTCAGAATGTTTTCTTGGGTAACACAATTGCAGGCAAATAGCCTAGTCTGATAAATAATGTGGTCTGCTATTCCTTCTGCCTTGACTGCCTTATTCTAAGGTTGGCATAGGGGGTTTGCTTTCTCTCTGTAGGGTAGCCATGCAAGTCAGAGTCCTGAGAACTTCAAACCAAACATTTGGTTTCATTGCAAGTGAGATCTTTTCTTGCATTCAAGAGGAAGAGACTTGTAAGGTTGTTCACAGTGGCCTTTTCGTGGAAGACAGTGCATATGGCATTTTTTATCCTTGAGTATTTTTAGCAGTTCCAGGATCTTAACTCTTAAACCTGTTATTTTTTTCTTTTGATAAATATTTCCAAGTGTATATGTATATATATTGCTTTGAGATTTTAGATTTCATTTGAATTCACATTCTTTTAAATTACTTTGGTGATTGTTTGCAGTAAAGTATGTATGTATGTATGTATGTATGTATGTATTTATTTATTTATTATTTTTTAGATTTGGAAACCAGAAAAAATATGGTGACAAACTCTGAATGCGATTTTTGAGACATATGGAGTAAGTATTAAGAAAATGAACATTTGATCAAGAATGAAAATTTCCTGAATGTGAAATATGCCATTTCTAAGTTACTGTACCTAGAATGACAAATTGTAGGTGATTTAAGGTATGAAAGTGCAGGCTTTTAGAGCTGCAACCTTCTGTAGAATATTTTTCTTCACCAGTTGTGCTCAGCTACCCAAATTTCTAGATTCTATTCCATGCTAAGTCTTAATAAAAAATGTAGTTTCCTGAATCTGCCATGGTAACTGAGATTATAACTTCATTTTTTTAACAAGAATTCTGATTGCTGATAATAATTTATTCATGAAGGCTACAAATCAAAACTGCTAGTGTTTATTAAGTTTTCACTATATGCCCAGTGGTTTCTAGAAAGAAGAAATAATGTTATCTGTTTGGGGAGAGGTTCAAATCAATGAGGAAATGATTTAAGACAATAAATAATCAAGAGGGAGGCCCTGTGTTACCACCTACAAGTGTTATGGGATGCCAGGAAGATCACAGGCTTTGGAGTTGTCTAAGGAGGAGATAGAAATTGAGCCAGGTGTGAAGAGTGTGTAAGCTTTGAAGGGATGGATATTATGGAACAGGGAAATGCTCATACAGAATGAAGACAGGAACATCTGGTCATGGCAAAATGCAGCTATGAGTGAGGCATGTGTGAAGGGGATTAAGGTATAAGAAAAAGGAGGAATTGAAGACATCAGGGAAGGAGGTAGTGGAATGTGGCTTGAAAATTGTACATCTCTGCACCCTTCTTTTTTTTTAAATTTTTTTTAACGTTTATTTATTTTTGAGACAGAGAGAGACAGAGCATGAACGGGGGAGGGTCAGAGAGAGGGAGACACAGAATCTGAAACAGGTTTCAGGCTCTGAGCTGTCAGCACAGAGCCCGACGCGGGGCTCGAACTCACGGACCGTGAGATCATGACCTGAGCCGAAGTCGGCCGCCCAAATGACTGAGCCACCCAGGTGCCCCTCTGCACCCTTCTTTAAAGCCTGTACTTCTTACTTTCTGTTCTTATAGAAACTTTGGTTGACAAAGAATGGAGTTTGATCCTATATTGAGCAAGGGAATTAATGATGAAAATGAAGCATGTTTCAGTAGGCTTAACAAGGCAGTTATCCAAAGGTTGCAGGAGAGAAGAACTAGAATTAATATGATCAAATAGGAAGTTACTGCAGCCTGTTACTGTAAAACAGTGAAGACATAAATCAGGTATTGGTAAACATTTTCTGTAAAGGGTAAGATAGTAAATATTTTAGATTTTTATATTATATGATTTCTGTGGCAACTACTGGACACAATATGTAAACAAATAAGCATGGGTGTGTTCCAGTTAAACTTCCTTTACAAAAACAGGCAGATGACTATATTTGACCAGCAGACAAGAGTTTACTGACTTCTGGTCTAACCCACAGTGGTGACATGGAAATGAAAGAAGGAAACAATTTCAGATGTTGAAAAAAAATTATTATATTCTAATATCTGCTTGAATAAAAGGATTAGGAGATGAATGAACCAAAGATTTCAAATAATGCATCAGTCTTCAAAATATCAATATGAGATTTAGCAATATGGAGATTATAAATTAATTCACAAAAGTCATTTGTTCAAGCAGAAGAATAAAGTTAAGGACTAACTATTAGGATAGCTTGGGATAGAGTAGTTATTGGCCTCTGGGATGGTGGCAACATTCTGTTCCTTGACCTGGGTGTTATATATACTTTGTAAACAATTTTATGAAGATGTACAATTATGCTTCTTGTCTTTTGTTTATGCTGTATTTCCATAAATCATTGAGGAGGTTGAAAAAAGGAGTAAAACCACTGAAAGGACAAAGAAATCATGATCATAAAAGTAGGATAAGAACTAGAAGAATGAAATATCACAGAAACCAAGAGAGGGTAGAAGGACAGGGCCAAAAATGAAGTAAGGTTAACATGAGGATAAAGAAATGGGCTTAAATTTAACTAGGAGGTAAGAGATGACCTCTGAATAGTACCTTCAGTAGAATGGTAAAGTTTAAAATTAGACTACAGGTTTTCAAGCAGAAAGGAGTGGATAAGGAAATGGAATCATTTACTAAAGTACTCACAGACAGTGACTGTAAAGGAAAAGACAAAAGTATTGATAGGAATAATAGAATAAAGTATATTTTGTATCTCATATTTATATCTCATATTTTTAATGGGAAATATATATGTTTGGGGAAAAAAAAAAGAAATAAACCAGTGTAAAATATTGAAGATGTTTATAAGAGACAGAGAGCATATGGGACAAAATAAAATATATAAATGTATGTTTACCTCTTAAAAAAAAAGACAGCATAATCATAAAGAAAGGCAAGTTAAGAAAGAAATTGAAGAAGACACAAAGAAATGGAAAAACATTCTATGCTCATGGATTAGAAGAACAAACATTGTGAAAATGTTTATACTACCCGAAGCAATCTACACATTCAGGGCAATCCCTATCAAAATAGCACCAGCATTCTTTACAGAGCTAGAACAAGCAATTCTAAAATTTTCATGGAACCAGAAAAGACCACAAATAGCCAAAGTAATGTTGAAAACGAAATCCAAAGTTGGAGGCATCACAACTCCAGACTTCAAACTGTATTACAAAGCTGTAGTCATCAAGACAGTATGATACTGGCACAAAAACAGGCAAATAGATCAGTGGAACAAAATAGAGAACCCAGAAATGGACCCAGAACTATATGGGTAACAAAGCAGGAAAAAATATCCAGTGGAAAAAAGCCAGTCTCTTCAGCAAATGGTGCTGGGTAAACTGGACAACGACATGCAGAAGTATGAAACTGGACCACTTTGTAACACCATACACAAAAAGAAATTCAAAATGGATGAAAGACCTAAATGTGAGGCAGGAAACCATCAAAATCCTAGAGAAAACAGGCGGCAACTTCTTTGACTTCAGCCACAGCAACTTCTTACTAGACGTGTGTCCAGAGGCAAGGGAAACAGAAGCAAAAATGAACTATTGGGTCCTCATCAGGAGCTTCTGCACAGGGAAGGAAACAATCGACAAAACTAAGGCAACCGACAGAATGGGAGAAGATATTTGCAAATGACATATAGAATAAAGGGCAGTTTCCAAAATCTATAAAAAGCTTATCATACTCAGCACCCCCAAAACAAATAATCCAGTGAAGAAATGGGCAAAAGACATGAATAGACACTTTTCCAGATGGTTCACAGACACATGAAAAGATGCTCAACATCACTTAATCATCATGGAAATACAAATCAAAACCACAATGAGACAGCACCTCAAATCTGTCAGTATGGCTAAAATTAACAACTCAGGAAACAACAGGTGTTGGCAAGGATGCAGAGAAAGGGAAAAACTTCTGCACCATTGGTGGGAATGCAAACTGGTGCAGCCACTCTGGAAAACAGTATAAAAGTTCCTCAAAAAATTAAAAATAGAACTACCCTATGACCCAGCAGTTGTGCTACTAGGTATCAATCCAAAGACTACAAAAATGCTGATTCAAAGGGGCATGTGCACCCCAATGTTTATAGCAGTGCTATCAACAATTGCCAAATTATGGAAAGAGCCTAAATGTCCATCAACGGATGAATGGATAAAGAAATTGTGGTTAATATACACAATGGAGTACTACATGGCAATGATAAAGAACAAAATGTGGCCCTTTGTAGCAACGTGGATGGAACTGGAGAGTGTGATGCTAAGTGAAATAAGCCATACAGAGAAAGACAGATACCATATGCTTTCACTCTTATGTGGATCCTGAGAAACTTAACAGAAACCCATGGAGGAGGGGAAGGAAAAAAAAAAAAGAGGTTAGAGTGGGAGAGAGCCAAAGCATAAGAGACTCTTAAAAACAGAACAAACTGAGGGTTGATGGGGGGTGGGTATTGAGGAGGACACCTTTTGGGATGAGCACTGGGCGTTGTATGGAAACCAATTTGACAATAAATTTCATATATTGGAAAAAAAAACAATAGCCAAATTATGGAAAGAGCCCAAATGTCCATCAACTGATGAATGGATAAAGAAGATGCGGTACACACACACACACACACACACACACACACACACACACACACACACACACACGAGAATATTACTTCGTGATCAGAACGAAGGAAATCTTTCCATTTGCATCAATGAGGATGGAACTAGAGTGTATTATGCTACATGAAATAAGTGAGTCAGAGAAAGACAAATACCATATGATTTCACTCACATGTGGAATTTAAGAAACACAACAGATGATCATAGGGGAAAGGAAGGAAAAATAAAATTAAAACATAGAGGGAGGCAAACCATTATAACAAACTGAAGGTTACTGGAGCAGAGGTGGGTGGGGGAATAGGCTAAATGGGTGATGGGCATTAAGGAGGGCACTTGCTGGGATGAGCACTGGGTGTTCTATGTAAGTAATGAATCACTAAATTCTACTCCTGAAACCAATAATACGCTGTGTGTTAACTAACTTGAATTTTAATTTAAAAAAAAAGGCAAGATAAATTCAGATCAGCAGTTACTCAGAAGAAGGACAGATCTATCCATGGTGGTGAAGCCATCTGCCCAGTTTTGTTTGCATGTGTTTGGAAGAGTTAATTTGGGGGTTGAAGGAAGGAAGGAGGAAAATCTAACTTTAGGAATAAGTTAGTAAAAACTTATTGGAGATGATTGTTAAAGAGTAAGGTACAATTTTAGGATATTCCCCAAAGAATTTCACTGAATACTTGCCCTATGTCCATGCAGCTATGACTATGAATGTGGTTGATTTGCACATCAACTTACAAATTCCTATAAACAATATCATTATTGTATTATTGTGTTACAGGAGAAACCCCACCTCTTTGAAGATCCATCTTGGTGTTGCAATTTTTCCTTTTAGTACACTCTATTTTATAGAATTGGTATAATGGAGTTGAAAAAGGAATCTGGCATAACTAATTTATGAAATAAACACTCTAATATTAAGATCAAAGTTCTAAGTGGTTTAAATTTACAAAAGTAATTAATCAAATGAACAAATATAGTATACACATACAAACTTAAAAATTTAATGGCATTTCTTTATATAATCTTCAAGAGGGTTTTGTTACATGTATATATACAATGCAATAAAAATCAGACTCCTAATTTTAAGGACTCTGGATATTTATTTAAGTGTTCTTATCACTTGTAATTCACTTTGAAAATATGCCAAACTCCATCAAATCCTCTAAAATTAAGACCATGAAGTAATAAATAAAAATCAAATCACTTTGTGAAATTGTATTATATGGGTATAATTGGATACACCTAGCTGCCTCATACTGATACTTAATAAACATTTTTTCAACTGCAATATAATTATCAGTCCTCACTGAACTATGTATGCAAAATTGATGAAACAGTTGAGCCTTAATGAACAGAGATATTTGCATTTCATTACTAGGTTGTATAATTCTGCTCATAAACTTTATGAAATATTTTTAATGTTCAATTCATTTCAGATGAAAGTAAAAAAAAATTTAAATATGTATATCCTGAAGTCTTTTATTCCTCAGTAATGTCCTTTTACTAATATTCTTTCATTTCAATAAAATGGATTGAACCAGGATAAGATTATAACTTTAAAGATCCATAACTTTATGAATTACTCTCTAAGGTCCATGAAATGTTTATCAGTCAGTTGGATCAGGGCAACACTTTACAATATGCACATCTTTAAGTAACTTTAAGGGTAGTGGGCCTTAACTATTTTGATTAGTATTAACTATTCTAATAAAGACTGATATTATTTACCACTCTGGGTCTTACCGTTCCATGACAGTGTTGCTGAATATTGAAATATTAACAATGACTACTACTGTTATTATTAATACTACTAATATTATTTTAATATTTTTTTGTTGTCATTGAATTTTTTTCTGTTGTTACATTGATTTTTTATTTCAGGGACAACTCAAACCTCCTGTTTGTTCTCATGATGCTCTCCAAGGAAGAGAAGTGTCAAGACACTCTCATTAGACCTTATTTCCTAGGAGTGGAATTCCTTCTCTAGATTAAAGGTCAGCACATTTTTAATGAAATCCCCTTTCTTTCTCTACTCCTGAAGAGAAGTAGGTAATCTCTATTTTGGGGTAATCCCTACTCCTAAATAGGTCAGCCTAGGCAAGCAGAGTTTTAGAAACTAGGACAAGTTTTATTTCTCAGTCCTTTGTCTTTCGATAGTAGAAGGCATGCTTTCAGTGGATCTTTTCTTGTTTTGGAGACATAAGCTGCCAAGTAGGGATAGCACTGAAAGGAGCAGACATCCAACCTCATCATGCCTTAAGTGTTGTTACCATTGAAAAAAGTGAGTCTTCCTCTAAGTCTGAACACAGTCAGAACAACTTTCATTGGAATATGAGGCTCAGCTTCTAATTGGTCATCTAATATTTATTTGCCTTCTTCTGTTGGATAATGTCTTATTCTCTCAGGAACATGATAGAGCTTTTCTTACTATCTTACTTAAAGTACCCAACCTCCCTTTCTCTCTATATCCTTGTATTGCTATACTTACTTCATAACACTTATTACATCTAGAAATTGTATATGTATGTGTATATATGTTCTTTTAGCTATCTCCCATAATTGAACATATCCTATGTGAGATCAAGAACTTTGTTGTGTCTCAGTCACATGGAACAGAATGGGAACTCAATAAATACTCATTGAACAAGAGGTACACCCTACGATGACTCCCAATGAGTCATGCCTTTGTGTAATTGCCTCTCCTTGAGTGTAGACAGATCTTGTGATTTTCTTCTATGCAATAGAATATGGAAAAGATGTGAAAGGAGTTTTCAGATTTAGTTAAGGTCTCAAATCAGTTGACTATGAGGTACAAGAAAGATTATCCTGGATGGATCTGACTTAATGAGGTGAAGTTCTTAAAATTTCTGTGCCTTATTAACATCACTATTTAATAGCACCCTGTTTCATTACTCTACCCCAGGTATTTATGGATGTAAAACAAGGAAACAAGATTAACAAGCTTTCTTTATACACGCGTTTACACTTTTAATTTTTAAGATTTAATTTATGGTTATTGTAAACTTCTTCAAAAAGTGGCCATCTAATTAGTGTGGTAAAACTTTTGAACAAGATTGAAAGACACTTTCTCTTTTTTAAATTAATTAATTTATTTTAATGTTTATTTGTGAGAGAGAGAGAGAGAGAGAGACACAAAGAATGAGTGGGGGAGGGGCAGAGAGAGTGGGAGATACAGAACTTGAAGCAGACTCCAGACTCCAACCGCTGTTACCACAGAGCCCCATGCAGGGCTCAAACTCACAAACTGTGAGATCATAACCTGAGCTGAAGTCAGATACTTAACTGACTGAGCCACCCAGGCTCCCTGAAAAACAGTTTCAAACCTACATATGAACAAATGGAAGAGTAGAGAGCAAACTGAACTGATGATGAGTGATTGGACAGACTTAAAGTAGAAATAAAAGTTAAAGGATAACAATTTTACCTTTTTCCCCAAGTCTTCTTATCTCTGCAGAATTATTCCTACTTACATTCTATCTTGTGTATGTACTGTATATAATTTGTTTTCATGCTATATAATGTACACTTTCATTGAAACTTTTGGCCATAGATGCTATGTATATGAAGATGACTCCAAATACTTTTTTCTATCCTAGATCTCTTTCCTGATCTCTAGTCTCATGGACATAACTCTTTGCAGGACTCATATCCTTGGGTATCTTATTCTATACTTCCTGATGGTCTCAGAAAGACCTTTTTCTAGTATTAATCTGCTCATGCCCAAATCCTTTAGTGCCTGCAAGACTATCCATCTATTACGTGTTGTTTTGTAATGTTTTAATCTTATCTCACATTTCTCTATCCTAAACTCCAGCTGCATTTAACCTCTTGCAGATCTAGCCTGCACCAGGCAATTTTATCCCTTGTTTTGTGTCAATCCTTATACATGGAAATAACCTCTGTCTACTTAGTTCAAGTATGGCTTCCTCTGTGATGACTTGTAGAAGTGATAGCATCATTTTGATGATCCAACCACATCTTCCACAAATGTGTATACTAATGGCTGTCACCATAGGCTTCATGTCTATGTATTTAACTTGATTTTAAATGCCTTTGGAGTAGAAACTGTGTCTGGACATCTCTGTAAGCTCAGCACATACCACCATATACATGATAAGTTCTCATTAAATATATGACAAATGAATGATTGAACAAGGAAGGTGTGCCTTCCTTTTTGAAGGGGTTTGAAACACTTATCTGTGTTTGTCAAAAACATTTTTTAGCTAAAATATATTTCCACTCTTAAGTAGACTGTTTCAGTCATTCTAGAAAAACATCTGGGGTAGTCAAATGAATAGATGTGTACCTTGGACTCCAACAGCCTCTTTCCTGGTTACGTATCATAGGGACATTCACACACAGGCCTATGAGGTGACATGTAGAATCTTCATTAGTCTTATGAAGAACTTCCAGTCCATTAGTCTTCCAGGACTTGGAAGCCATATAGTTGTCCATTGCTAGGGGAATGCATAAGGAGCATAATGTTAAACGCTCATTATGGATATGATGTTAAAAGCACATTATGGATAATTATGCAACATTCGGAAACAATGGATGTATGTCCAGAAATATATCCATATCTTTTAAAATATAGTGCTGAGTTAAAAAGTAATACTCAGAATGGTTTCTACAGACTGATATTGTTTATTTAAATTAAAATGCATGCATAAAACAAGACTCACAATAATGCATACATGTAAAGGATATACAACAAACATATAGAGTATCTTCCTGTGAGAGGAAGAGAAATGGGAAGGTGAGGGAATGCAATGGATTAAATAAATCAATAATTCAAATTGGAGAAACAGACTAATAAGTGTAGTACATCATGAAATGAGGATTATGATTAACTCAATATTCTGAACGTTAGGTACCTCTACTCACAAACATAAAAAGAAAACTTAGAAAATAGGAAAGTAGTATAAAGGAAAACTTACATTGCTATTTGAAAATATAAATGGCCTAGGGGTGCCTGGATAGCTCAGTCAGTTAAGCGTCTGATTCTTGGTTTCGGCTCTGGTCTCGATCTCATGATTTTGTGAGTTCAGGCTCTGCCATCAGGCTTTGTGATGACAATGTGGAGCCTGCTTGGGATTCTCTCTCTCCCTCTCACTCTCTGCCCCTCCCCCATTCACACTGTCTCTGTCTCTCTCAAAATAAATAAACTTTGATAAAAATATATATAAATGACCTAAATAAAATCATCTGGAATATATCATTATAAAAATTGACCTAAGTGGAAATGGAAGTCAAGAAAGAATGTCAATAACCTTAGAAAGCATTGAATTGTCAGGGAATTAGCTGTAAAAATGACTCATAAGGTCTTTTGTGTAAGTTCTAGCAAATATTTGGGGACTAGATAATTCACATACTCATTAAATGATGCTACAGAATAGAAAAATGTAGAAATCTTCCAAAATCATGTTTCCTCACTTTATACAACACTGATCTTAAAATCTAACAATGATGGGACAAAAAAAAAAAAATGCTGCAGTAGAGACTATGACTCCATTTTTAATGTCTGACAGATGACGGCTTTTGGCCCCTGCCCCTTCCTTTCTGCTGTTGCCTCCTGTCTGGGCAAGCTGATAAGAAACTGGAGCTCTTCCTCCCCTGGCACTGAAGAAGTTCAATCCAGGCAAACCCTGACCCAGGCCCCACACCCTAATGGCAATAAGAACCAAAGCCGCCTGTGCCTTCCTTCACTCGAGTCATTTTGGATCTGCTTTGGTGCCTGCCTTCCTCTCCCCAAAAAAGGCCCCTTATATGAGTCATAAATCTTTTCATACCTTCTTTATCTGTACCAGTTTGAGGTCAGGGATTGATCATACGCTTTGAAGGGCAACTACAAAACAGTTGGCATTGTGAGGTCTTTCTTGTCTTGTTTTTGGCTTGCTGATGGCCTGTCCTGCCTGCTGATGAGCGTGGAGATTGAGCTGCTGCCTGCTGGCTAGCATATGTTTTGAGTTGTATTGCTCTGTGCTGGTAAGCTTGCATTCTGTTGTATTGTGAGTTGTGCTGTGCTGTGATGAATTTGCTGAGTCCTACCAAACATCTGTTACAAACATAATGAATCAAGTTGGAAGTTTTGATAAGTATTTGGGGACAGGAGTATGGGATTTGATGCCTTCTTTAAAGTGGCCCTGGGTTGTGTGTTTTAACCTGGACCTATTTATATGTATCATTTACAGCATAGACCATGGCTGACTCTAGATTCAGGGGAGTAACTCTTACCCTGTCACCACTGATTGTGTGTCTCAACTAGGCATTGACCCCTGTGCAATGTATGGACCCTTTAGTTGGTTACTTGTGTGGGGAAGAGTAGTCACTATATTGCATGCCCAGATCCACATTCCTAAATTCAGAGGGCTCAGTAGGACTCTTAAATGCCTTAAAATGCCTCTGCTGCTGCTACCCATGCCTCTGTTGCCATAAAGATCTTAATCCTCAAGGTTATAGGGGAAAAAAATCCCATGGCATCCAATGGCATGGACCATCATTTTATTGGGTAACTACAAACTGATAAAAACTGTAGATTTAATTGAATACCACCTTATCAACACATCAAGTGGTTAATTAAAACTCACCTTAATTTCAAGGTCCCTCAACCCAAAAAAATAACATTCACTTTGGGAGAGGCCCTAAGCCCAATGTTACTGCTTTGGTTTACTTTGGATAGAGACATAATAAATACTATCAAGATAGAGAGGACTCCCCTCTCCTCCAGTATATACAGCAACCAAAAACTAAAACAAAACAAAATAAAACAAAATGATCTCTCTATGCAGTGGGAAGAAACAGGAACTGTAGCAGGGGTCTGTGATTTGACCTAATTGGAAATTCATTACTAAAAGAATTTAGGCAAAATAAATGATAAAAAGGGTGCCCACTGGCTGTAGTGTCTCTATAATATAGGTTCTAAATTAACTTTAACATCTGCTGAGATGCACTAATTGACAAACTTTTGTGGCCTAAATTGATACTGGGGTTTGAGTAGTAGTTATGCCTACTAAATTTAAACTCTTTTAGGGGAGTTACTGAATATAAAATGGAGGACATACAGTTATGCCTCATCTTTACAGATTTATTATCTTGCTAAATTTCTCATGGTCAGAGTGTCCAGTGCCCCCAAAATCTCCATAGTGGGCATGGATGTTCTGGCCCAAAAAGTTATAAAATAAAATTAAGCCTTTGACACTTAAAATTAGCTTGATAAAATGCAACTCCTTGGACTACCCCTTCCCACACTCCCAGGTTAAATAGTTAATTACAGTTAAGTAGTTAAATACAGTCCTGTATTTAAGCAAGACCTACAGAAATTAAAACCCACCACACAGGACCTACTGAGGGAAGGGGTCATCATTCCCATTGCCTGATTTTGCTAATGCTAATTCTGATAAAAGTGAATGGCACCTAACAGTGGATCACCTCAAGCAGCTCATTTCAGTGTACTAAGAACAGATTATGTAATGGGGGAAAATAGTTAGATCTCTATCTCACATTCTGCACCAAAATAAATTCAAAGTGAAGTAAAGAGTTTATTATAAAAATGAAGTGATGAGAGTTCTAGAAGATCATGTAGTCTTGTTTTGAGGAAAGGCTTTCTTAGGAGGACACTAAACCAGAAACTGTAAAGGAGAGAAATGTTGGATTTGCATACCTAAAGAAAATGTCCTTATAAGATAATAAAATATAAACCAAATTAAGAGAAAGATTAAAAACCTGAGAACATTTGTGATATACATAGTGTATATGACAGAAAAAACTAGTCTCTGTGATTTATAAAGCCTCTTTACAAAGTAATTATACAAAAATAGAAAAATATATACAAATCACATTGGAGAAAAAATGCAAATAGCATTAAGGATATAACAATATCTATTTTTAACTAATAAAAGTATAAATTAAAATAACAATGTGATAGTATTTTTATTCTATCAAATTGGTAAGTACAGAGAATTAGGAACACATAGCATTGGCCTTGGTGCCGGCAGATGGGAACTTTGATATGCACCTGATGACAGCATAAATTTATATGCCCTTCTTAAAGTCTATCTATTAGTGTAAGTTCTCTAGAGAAACAAAACTAATAGGATGAATATCTATATATAAAAAGAGGTTTATTATAAAACAATTGGCTCTCGGGGCGCCTGGGTGGCGCAGTCGGTTAAGCGTCCGACTTCAGCCAGGTCACGATCTCGCGGTCCGTGAGTTCGAGCCCCGCGTCGGGCTCTGGGCTGATGGCTCAGAGCCTGAAGCCTGTTTCTGATTCTGTGTCTCCCTCTCTCTCTGCCCCTCCCCCGTTCATGCTCTGTCTCTCTCTGTCCCAAAAAAATACATAAACGTTAAAAAAAAATTAAAAAAAAAATAAAACAATTGGCTCCCAAGATTATAAAGGCTGATAAATCTAAAGATCTGTAAAGGCAAGCTGGAGACCCAGGAGAACTGATGATATAGTTCCACTCAGAAGGCTGGCAGGCCTTTGGCCCAGGGAGAGCTTATTTCAGTTCAAGTCTGAAGGCATGAAAAAGCCAGTTTCAGCTTGATGTTTCAGTCCCAGCTTGAAGGCAGTCATCCATATCAGGTTCCCTCTTATTCAGGCAATGGCCAACATTTTTGTTCTATTCAGGCCTGAAACTGATTGGATGAGGCCCACCCGCATTAGGGAGGCAATCTATTTTACTAAGTCTCTTTATTTAAATGTTAAGCTCATCCAAAAACACCCTCACAGAAATACCCAGAATTTTGTTTGATCAAATATCTGGGCCCACTGTGGCCCAGTTAAGTAAGTTGACCCATAAAGTTAAATGTGTGTGTGTGTGTGTGTGTGTGTGTGTGTGTGTGTGCACGTGCATGTGTGTATAATGTATTTATATATAAATGTGTGCACAGTTTGAACCATGAAATCTACTTGTAAGAATTTATTCTAAGGAAATAATTAATAATAAATGCAAAAAACTAGTTCAACATACTACTGTTTACAATAAAAAATTGGAAAATATAAAAAATAAGGTTGAAAAGTTATATGCAGCATAATATAATTTTTATTAAAAAATACATATACATAGGACTATGTCCAAAAGTAGGTATACATTACCTGTTAATATTGTTCTTCTCTCATTTTTAGACTTAGAGGTAATTTTCTTTCTTTTTCTTTCTTAAATCAATCTTTCTTTCTGCTTAACTGTTTTCTGATTATTCTTAAACAAATATGAACTAGATGAATAAAATATTTTTAAATTCTTTTTTTATTTTAACGTTTATTTATTTTTGAGACAGAGAGAGACAGAGCATGGACAGGGGAGGGTCGGAGAGAGAGGGAGACACAGAATATGAAACAGGCTCCAGGCTCTGAGTGGTCAGCACAGAGCCCGACACAGGGCTCGAACTCACAGACCGTGAGATCATGACCCGAGCCAGAGTCGGACGCCCAACTGACTGAGCCACCCAGGCGCCCCTAAAATATTTTTAAAAAATAGATTAAGTGTCACCTTTTGATGTATCTATATCTACCCAACAAATTGGGTAAGTATGGTGTTTGTTCACTGCTTTGTTCCTGTTACTATTTTAATTACACATTACATTTTGCCATACTATTTAAACCATTTGAAAGCATAGTTTTAAATATCTGCACAATGCTTCATTATTTGTATGAAGCATACTCCATTTAGTCATATTCTATTGTTAAACAATGGAAGTATTTATAATAGTGAAAAATTGGAGCCACTTGTGTATATATTTTGATCCATAGTTCTGAATATCTTCTTAGGACAGATCTCTAAAAGTGGAACTAGTTAATCAGTTTAAATTATTGAGGTTTTTTTTTTTTTTAATGTTTATTTGTTTTGAGAGAGAGAGAGAGAGAGAGAGCGAGCGAGCCAGGGACAGGCAGAGAGAGGAAGAGAGAGAATCTCAGGCAGGCTCCGTCAGCACTGTCAGCACAGCCTGATGTAGGGCTCAATCTCATGAACTGCAAGATCATGACCTGAGCCGAAATCAAGAGTCAGATGCTTAACCAACTGAGCCACCCAGGTGGCCCCAAATTTTTGAGGTTTTTGATACATATTGTAAAATTGTCTCAACCGAGATGAATGAACTTTTCTCCTGCCTTCTACCAAAAATGCTGAGTTCATCACATCTGAGGTAAATATGACTTAAACAAAGAAACACAAAATTTTTGTCAATTTGACAAAATATAGTATTACATTCGTTTTTTTTTAATTTTCACATCTTTGTTCTAATTATGTAGTATGCGAGGCTGAATGTTTTTCAAATTTATTAGCCATACATATAACCTGTTTTTTCATTTTTTCAAGTTTTTATTTAAATTCCAGTGAACATACAGTGTAATACCTTCTGTGTGTTTATTCCCCTGATTTTTCTGTTTATATAAGGTAGGAGAGGGGAATCCCATTCAGTAGGACTCTTTACATTGTAACAATTTAATCCTTCAAATACTTGTAGCTAATGCTTGTTCCCAATTTGTGGTTTGTGAGTATTCCTTCAAAAGTAACTAATATTTACTTAGAGTACACTACATGCCAAGAATTAGATGCTTTGATATGATTTCATTAGGTTTCATAATCACGTTAGGCTTAAATGTTATTATCCCCACTTTATAAATGAAAGTAAGGTATAGAGATGGTGTTTTGTCTGATGCCACAGACCCTGGCATTTTACCACCTAGATATAATCCTGGCCCCAGAAATTGAGAAGCTGTTGGCTTCCCATTGTCCCAAGATCTCAGAGTGGGTGGACAACAGGAAAGAGCCACATACAGGTGCATCTGGACACATGATACCAATAATAATGGCATTTCCCTCCATGTGGAGTGAAATGCATCACCATGTTGAATTTAATCTGCTTCAAAGATCTGCATCTCCATTGAGTTTGCTGTAACCCTGTGCTAAAACAAATTGAGGTTGCTATCATTTGGACATGTTTTCTTAGGTCTTTACTCATTATGCACTTGGAAAAGGCTATGAATATTTACATACCTCAGAGTTAGTAGTATACCAAATGAATCCTCGGGCCCTTCTTGCTTTCAGTTGCTCAAGTTTTGAAATTTTAAAATAGTATTTGTAGTTCATTTTGTGACTTTAATGCATGATTTGCATTGATTTATCTCCATCAGAGTAGGGCATAAATTTGCCTGTGTACTCACCACACAGAATTAGCAAATTAAAAAATGTTAGTACTTGATCGTAGTTGCCACAAGTATACATATTTTCAGTAAGGAGTTGAAATCCATTTTATTATTGCTTTCTAGGGCTAGTCTCCCATCTCTATGAGCAGCCAATTAAGAATTTTGTGTGTCTCTTTGTGGGGTTCACTTTTCATTTTCTATAATGAAAATAAATATATGTCTTAAACATATGTGTGTATATATATAGATATATATATGCTATATATCAGCATATCTATCTTTGATGCCTTTTATAGTTATGATGTGTAGAATTTTATGTTTTTAAAAATTAAATCAATGCCAAAGCAACTGCATGTTTTATTAAATGCAAGGTATGTATTGAATGTACCTATATTTCTCATATGTCTTATTTATTCATTTAAGAAACTGGCTATCAGTTATTAAATAAATCTACCCTAACTTATTTATTACCATGATGAGCATTTAGGATTTTTTCACTTTTTTTCATTTTTACAAAAAGACTGTATATGTAGCAGTTCTTCAACTTATTTTGTCTCAAGATGCTTTTACACCCAAATAATATTCAGAGCCCAAACACCTTTCGTTTAGTTTGTTACATCTACCAATATTCATTGTATGAAACTGATAAATTAGAAAATATGGAATTGACACTTGAACAATGCAGGGTTTAGGGGAGCCAATCTTTGTGCACAAACCTCTCGTGGTTTGTGGATTCAAGCCCTCGGTCAGGCTATGTGCTGACAGTGTTCAGCCTGCTTGGGATTCTCTCTCTCTCTCTCTCTCTCTCTCTCTCTCTCTCCTCCTCCTCCCTCCCCAAAATAAGTAAACTCAAAAAAAAAAGTTATTGACATAATTACAATTATTATTTTTTGCTGCCAAGTATAATTTAGATTCAAAATATGTTCATTGCTTTCTTTGCACACCATTCCTGCTTGTATCTTGTGTTTCCCTTCTTTCTTTCAATTTATTTATTTATTTATTTATTTATTTATTTATTTATTTATTTAGAGAAAGAGAGAATGTGTGTGTGTGCATGGGAGTACCAAGGGGCAGAGAGAAAGGGAGAGAGAGAATCCCAAACAGTCTTTGCTTTGTCCGTGCGGAGACTCAATTCAGGGCATTTCTGAGATCATGACCTGAGCCGAAATCAAGAGTGGATGCTTAACTGACTGAGCCATCCAGGCACCCTTTGTGTTTCCCTTCTTGGTTCAATTTTCTTTTTGTAGGTCCTACTTTAACAGTTCTTTCTGTTGGTGTTGTGAGTAATAACCTCATTGTTTGACCAAGAAAATCTTGTTTTCACACTAACTTTTGCCTTGTATTTTATATGGGCAGAATTTTAGGTTGATTTTCATTCCTTTGTTCATATTTTTTCTTTCTGGAGTTTTACAATATTTTTCTCTTCAATTTTTGTAATTCCTGGTGTCCCTATAATTTGTTTAAAAAAAATTTTTTTAATGTTTATTCATTTTTGAGAGACAGAGACAGAGAGCAAGAAGGGGTGGGGCAGAGAGAGAGGGAGACACAGAATCCAAAGCAGGCTCCAGGCTCTGAGCTGTCAGCACAGAGCCCAATGCAGGGCTTGAATGCACAAGCTGTGAGATCATGACCTGAGCCGAAGTCAGATGCTTAACGGACTAAGCCACCCAGGCACCCCAATTTGGTTTTTTTTTAATTTTTTTTTTAATTTGTTTAAATTAACGTGGGGTTTTTTGTGGGTTTTTTAATTTTCTTCGGGACTTCTTGTATCTCATCAATTTACCCTTTTTCAAGTCTGAAATGTTGTCAGCCACTGAATATTACCTTTCTCCTATTCTTTCTATTCTCATTCTTGATTTCCTATTAGATGTATGTTCAAACTTTTCATCTTAGCATCTATTTCTTATAATTACTTATTTATATTTTTTATTTCTTTAGCTTATCCTCAATGGTTTATTTATATCTAGATTCTGTTCGACCATTTTTTCTCTTCACTCTTATCTAATATACTGTCAAAATTATCCTTTTTTTTAGTTTAGGTATTTTTTTTCAAAACAGTTTAACTGAGATATAATTCACACACCATCCTTTTCCCTTCTCAAAGTACAGGTTTAGTGATTTTTAGTATACTCATAAAATTGTACAATATCGTTACTATCTACTCTTAGAACACTTCATCACACCAAAAAGAAAATACCCATGTGCAGTCATTCCCTGTATCTTCCCTCCCCCTCCCCAGGGAACCATTAATTCACCATTTGTCTCTACAGATTTGTCTCTTCTGGGTATTTCATATAAATGGAATCATACATACATGGTCTGTTGTGACTGGCTACTTTCACTTAGCTTAATGGGGTTTTTAAAAAATTTTTTTAATGTTTTTATTTATTTTTGAGAGAGAGACAGAGCAAGTGGGGGAGGGGCAGAGAGAGAGGGAGACACAGAATCCATAGCAGGCTCCAGGCTCTAAGCTGTCAGCACAGAGCCCAATGCAGGGCTCGAACTCACAAGCTGTGAGATCATGACCTGAGCCAAAGTTGGACACTCAACCGACTGAGCCACCCAGGCGCCCCTCACTTAGTTTAATGTTTTTAAGATTCATTCATGCCATAACCTTTACGAGTACTGCATTTCTTTCTATTGCAAATAATATTCCATCGTGTGGATACACCATGTTTTATTTATGCATTCTCAGTCAATTAACATTTGGATTATTTGCACTTTTTGGCTGTCTTGAACAATGCTGCTATGAACATTAGTGTACAAGTAGTTTGTGTGTATGTATGTTTTCATTTCTCTTGGGTATATACTTAGGCATAAAACTGCTTGACTATGGGGTAAACCTATACTCCATATTTTGACGAATTCCAAACTGTTTTCCACAGTGGCTGTATCATTTTAAATTCATATCAGTAATGAGTGAGGTTTCTAATTTCTCAATACTCAGTACTTACTGGTGTCTTTTGCTTGGAACTATCCTAATGTGTATGTGAAGTGGCATCTCATTGTGATTTTGATTTGCATTTCCCTAGTGATAAAAGATACTGAGCATCATTTCATGTGCTAATTGCCCATCTTTATATGTTCCTTGGAGCAATGCCTAAACAAACCATTTGCCCATTTTTAATTGTATAATTTATCTTTCTATTGTTGAGTTGGTAATTCTTTATATATTATGGATAAAAAAATCTTTGTTAGATATATGATTTGAAAATATCTCTCCAATTGTGTGGGTTATCTTTTTACTCTCTTGATGGTATCCTTTGAAGCACAGAAGTTTTTAATACTGATGAAGTGCAATTTATTTTTTCGTTTGTCATTTGTACTTTTGGTGTCATATCTAAGAACTTATTCCAAAGTTATAAAGACATAATCCTGTGTTTTTTCTAATATTTTAATAGTTGTAGCTTTTATACTTAGAAATATGATGTATTTTTAGTTAACTTTTATATATGATATGAGGTAGGGATCCAAGTTCATTCTTTTGCATGTGGATATATTTATTAGTCCACATCTTGCTTAAATATATACAAATAGTGGGCATGATTACATTTATCTAGGATTTATATGTACTTGACACGGGAGAAGTAGTTTTCCATGTTAGCCCAATTGCTACTATGACTCAAAGTAATTCTAAAAACACAGTCTAATATCATGGGAGGTTGTACCAAAATGACAGAACTTATCCATGTGCTAGTATTGGATGTAGCAATCTCAGTGATCACAAACCCATTCACTAGAATGATATTTATTAAGTGGATGAATGGTTTTATGTTTAAAATAAATAATAAAAAGACTGTAATTTCAATGGTCATTATAAATATTAGCTTTTATGACTTAAAAACATTTTTTTAATGTTTATTTTTGAGAGAGAGAGGCAGAGTGCGAGCAAGGGAGGGGCAGAGAGGGAGGCACATAATTCGAAGCAGGCTCCAGGCTCTGCGCTGTCAGCACAGAGCCCAGTGCAGGGCTCCAACCCATGAACCGTGAGATCATGACCTGAGACAAAGTAAGACACTTAACCAACTGAGCCACCCAGGAGCCCCGTAGCTTTTATGACTTTAAAACTTGAGTCTAATGAAAGAAAACTGTTTTAAGTCAACTCCTTGCCTGTGCAGAATGAGAACTAATATTCATAAAGATAATCTCTTTATTGTACATGTACCTATTATTTTCTGAATCTTTTCCCTCCTTTTTGATGAGATATAATCAACATACAGCACTGTATAAGTTTAATGATTTGCCTTACATTGTAAAATGATTACCACAGTAGGTTTGGTTAACATCCATCATCTCACATAGATACAAATATTTTCTGAATCTTAAAGGTAAATTTTTTTCTGAAATTTTGATTGAGTTTTACATTGACAAGGGATCTTAAAACTTATAAGTCCTGATACCTTTCTTTCAAGGATCAGAAAACCAAGGTCAAGAGTTCTTAAGTGACTTGTTCAAAGGCATATAACCAGTTAATGAGAGATCACACAGTGAACCCAAATGTGCTGACTTTTTTTGAGATCAGTGCTTTCCCCACTCACATGGTATTCTTCTTCAGAAAATAAGAATAATATAAGCTTGGAGTATACCTGTTGGTTTATGATTGGCCTAGGGAATGCTCACACAGCTGTACTGGAAATAAATTATGAAGGGGCACAAAGACGATCATAAAAATGATCAATGAGGATTCCATAAATGATGAAATCATAAATGAGTACCTAAGAAATTTGATTTTATTTGATATTCTTCCTCTACTACTTATACTTGAGTTTTCTCTTTAAAATTGCTTTCCATAGGCCTAGAAATAAAAAAAACTGTGTAGGTAGATGTTGGATTCCATGTATCTTAATGTCCTCCTCACATTCCTGGAGGCTAATGTGTGAAAAGTGTAGGTTGAACATCTGCCTTTCTTTCAGTTAAATAGCACCTTTTTAGGACAAAATTTAGAATGAAAGGGGTCACTTTCTATTGAGGATTTATTTACCTTGAAATTAATGGAATCTGAAAGAAGCTGTTAGTTAAATTTTGTAGGTGGAAGATGGGTGAGGAAGAGTCTAGAAAACCAGCTATTGAAAATAGAAATGTGTTTTTATAGCTTTGTTGTTCAAAGGTGTTTTTATTTTTGTGTGTGTGTGTTTTTTTTTAATTTTACTGACACATATAGTGAGAAACTAATTAGTAATGTATTGGTAAAAAAAGTTTCAGTTTTGTTCAGAAATGAATAGAAGGAATGTCTCCTTATATTACTAGAAACATTTCTTTCTGTTTAATTGCATTATATAGTGATGGGTTTAAATTGCAAGGAAAGAAAATGCATATATGTTGTCCTGAGAATAACTGAATTCTTTTAGTTACTGTCGCTTTTTTTTTTAAATCCAAAAGTAATGAACCATCCATATTTTTTTCAAATAAAAACTTAGGAAATGCAACCTATACTTTTTTGCATAAAATAAGAACCATAAAAATTTACCTTTGTTTTACAGATTTTTTCCCAAGGAACTTATTGTACCAATCTTCACAAAATCCTTAGGCAAAGGGAATCAGTAATCTGTAAGGAAGACGTAGAAATAGCAGGGAAAATTTGGCATCTTTTAAAATACTAAATACTAAAATACTAAATACTAAATAGAAGTAGGTGTTCTGCATTTTATCCTATTTATATGGCAAGGACTGGTTTAGAATTAAGGTAATGCTTCTTGTCTTTTTATCCATTCATTCATTCATTTCAAAATAAGCGCCAACCGGGTTATTGGACTATGTGTTTACAGGCACTGGGCAAAGCATCAGTGATATCAAGATAAAAGACAAAACATTTCTGCCCTCAAATTATTCACAGTCTAATGGAGAACAAAGAAAGTTAGATGGATGACTATAGTATAACATAAGTAAACTTTGGAGAATAAAAAACAAATACAGGGCATCATGTACAGACTAGAAGATTAAAGAAGATGGAAAACCCTCAGTACAGAGTCTAACTCACTGCACTGTCTACCAGTTCCAAGTCATTTTTTAAGATCCTCCAGAGACTTTACCTAGAAGACATCATAAGGTCCAAGATCACGATGTTCTCGTTTCATGACTGTTTTTGCACTAGTGTTTCATTCATGGCTAGGATGCAGAGTGTAAGGGAGAGAACATGGACCTGGGAGTGATCACTCCAGGGTACAAATCATGGTTTACCCATTCAGTGACGTTATGACTTTAGAAAAATGACTGCACTTCTCTGGATCTGTGTTTCCTAATTTTTAAAATGACAGTAATAATGAGGTAATTTGTATGTTTAAATGGGGCAACATTTAATGTGTTGATATAGTTCCTGGCATTTAACAAATGTTTTAAATCCATGAACATTCATTAACATCCATTACTTTAAAAAATTTTTTTAGTGTTTTATTTTATTTTTGAGAGACAGAGAAAGACAGCATGAGTGGGGGAGGAGCAGAGAGAGAGGGAGACACAGAATCCAAAGCAGGCTCCAGGTTCCGAGCTGTCAGCACAGAGCCTGACACAGGGCTCAAACCCACAAACTGTGAGATCATGACATGAGCTGAAGTTGGATGCCCAACCAACTGAGCCACCCAGGCGCCCCTAACATCCATTACTTTTAAAAATAATTCCATAACCAAAATTATTAATAGTAAAATTTTAAACTTTAAACAAATTTAAATAATGTAGTTCTGTTGAGCATTGTTTTAAAGTCGATATGACACCCATGATGGTAAGGGAATTTCTCAAGTAACAAATAGGCTTTATTTTAAAAATTAATGTGTATGTCCATTATTTGGATCTCATAATGACATTTTCACACATAAGCTATTAATCAACATAACCATAATCAAACACTTACTCAATATTATTTTTGTGTCGTGTTTCAGTTTAGAGCACAAAATCCTATTTAACCCACAATATAAGTGAAAGGGAAGATATTCCTTCCGTTTGCTTCTTCACACATGGCAACTTAAATCACTTGGTGCAGAGGAATTAATGGCCAGTTTTACCACTTGTATCCACTCTGGCAAGAGTATTGGCATCGTGGTTTTTGCGTGGTGTGATGCAGACAAAAAATGTACACAAATATATATACACTGAGCACTTTCACCATACATAACATTTTATTAGTTTTTATATTGGTTCTTTATAATGACTTGGTAATTGGTGTAGTGAATTATCAATAATTTAAGAAATGGTCTGATTTTGTGCCAGTACCATACTGTCTTGGTAATTACACTTTTGTAATACACCTTGAAGTCTAGAATTGTGATGCCTCCAGCTTTGGATTTCTTTTTCAACATTACTTTGGCTATTCGAGGTCTTTTCTGGTTCCATACAAATCTTAGGATGGTTTGTTCTAGCTGTGTGAAAAATGCTGGTGTTCTTTTGATAGGTATTTCATTGAATGTGTAGATTGTTTTGGATAGTATAGGCTTTTTCACAATATTTATTCTTCTAATCCATGAGCATGGAATGTTTTTCCATTTCTTTGTGTCTTCTTCAATTTCTTTCATAAGCTTTTTATAGTTTTTAGCATACAGATCTTTTACTCTTTTGTTAGGTTTATTCCTAGGTATCTTATGGTTTTGGTGCAATTGTAAATGGGATGGATTCCTTGATTTCTCTTTCTCCTGCTTTCATTATTGGTGTATAGAAATACAACCAATTTCTGTATGATGATTTTATATCCTGTGGGTTTGCTGAATTCACTTATCAGTTCTAGCAGTTTTTGGTGGACTCTCTCAGGTTTCAATGTCTTGATTCAAACTTTTGTGAGATATTGCTTGAGAGTTTATAAGTTACCCAAATTATATCTCTCCCAAACCTCTTCTTCTTTTTACTATCTATCTATCTATCTATCTATCTATCTATCTATCTATCTATCTAT
>NW_024412396.1:16496732-16531129 GCF_014898765.1 Herpailurus yagouaroundi | reverse complement strand
TATATATATATATATACCATATCTTCTTTATCCATTCATCCATCGATGGACATTTGGGTTCTTTCCATACTTTGGCTATTGCAGATAATGCTGCTATAAACATTGGGGTGCATGTGTCCCTTTGAAACAGCACACCTGTAACTCTTGGATAAATGCCTAGTAGTGCAATTGCTGAGTCGTAGGGTGGTTCTATTTTTAGTTTTTTGAGGAACCTCCATACTGTTTTCCAGAGTGGCTGTGCCAGCTTGCATTGCCACCAACAATGCAAAAGAGATCCTCTTTCTCCGCATCCTCACCAACATCTGTTGTTGTCTGAATTGTTTATGTTAGCCATTCTGACAGGTGTAAGGTGGTATCCCATTTTGGTTTTGATTTGTATTTCCCTGATGATGTGTGATGTTGAGCATTTTTTTCATGTAACGGTTGGCCATCTGGATGTCTTCTTTGGAGAAGTATCTATTCATGTCTTTTGCCCATTTCTTCACTGGATTATTTGTTTTTGGATGTTGAGTTTGATAAGTTCTTTGTAGATTTTGAATACTAATCCTTTATCCGATATATCATTTGCAAATATCTTCTCCCATTCTGCCAGTTGCTTTTTAGTTTTGTTGATTGTTTCTTTCGCTGCGCAGAAGCTTTTTATTTTGATGAGGTCCCAGCAGTTCATTTTTGTTTTGGTTCCCCTTGCCTCTGGAGATGTGTTGAATAACAAGTTGCTGTGACCAAGATCAAAGAGGTTTTTGCCTGCATTCTCCTCGAGGATTTTGATGGCTTCCTGTCTTACATTTAGGTCTTTCATCCATTTTGAGTTTATTTTCATGTATGGTATAAGAAAGTGGTTCAGGTTTATTCTTCTGCACGTCGCTGTCCAGTTTTCCCAGCAACACTTGCTGAAGAGACTTTATTCCATCGAATATTCTTTCCTGCTTTGTCAAAGATTAGTTGGCTAATCTTTGTCAAAGATTAGTTTGTGGGTCCATTTCTGGGTTCTCTCTTCTGTTCCATTGATCTGAGCGTCTGTTCTTTTCTGGATGATTACTGCTTTGTAGTATAGCTTGAAGTCCAGGATTGTGATGCCTCCTGCTTTGGTTTTCTTTTTCAAGATTGCTTTGGCTATTTGGGGTCTTTTTTGGTTCCATACAAATTTTAGGATTGTTTGTTCTAGCTCTGTGAAGAATGCTGGTGTTATTTTGATAGGGATTGCATTGAACATGTAGATTGCTTTGGGTAGTATCGACATTATAATAATATTTGTTCTTCCTATCCAGGAGCGTGGATCTTTTTCCATTTTTTTGTGTCTTCTTCAATTTCTTTCATAAGCTTTCTATAGTTTTCAGTGTATAGATTTTTCACCTCTTTGGTTAGATTTATTCCTAGGTATTTTATGGTTTTCAGTGCAACTGTAAATGGGATCTATTCCTTGATTTCTCTTTCTGTTGTTTGATTGTTGGCGTATAGGAATGCAACTGATTTCTGTGCATTGATTTTATATTCTGCAACTTTGCTGAATTCATGAATCAGTTCTAGCAGTTTTTTGCTGGAATTTTTTGGGTTTTCCATATAGAGTATCATATCATCTGCGAAGAGTGAAAGTTTGACCTCCTCCTGGCTGATTTGTATGCCTTTTATTTCTTTGTATTTTCTGATTGCAGAAGCTCAGACTTCCAATATTAAATTGAATAACAGCGGCAAGAGTGGACATCCCTGTCTTGTTCCTGACCTTAGGGGGAAAGCTCTCAGTTCTTCCCCATTGAGGATGATATTAGTATTGGGTTGCTCATATATGGCTTTTATGATCCCAAGGTATGCTCCTTCTATCCCTACTTTCTTGAGGGTTTTTATCAAGAAAGGATGGTGTATTTTGTCAAATGCTTTCTCTGCATCTATTGAGAGAATCACATGGTTCTTGTCCTTTCTTTTATTGATGTGATGAATCATGTACATTGTTTTGCAGATATTGAATGGACCCTACATCCCAGGTATAAATCCTACTTGGTTGTGGTGAATAATTTTTTTAATGTATTGTTGTATCCAGTTGCCTAATATCTTGTTGAGGATTTTTGCATCCATGTTCATCATGGAAATTGGTCTATAGTTCTCTTTTTCAGTGGGGTGTCTGGTTTTGGAATCAAGGTAATACTGGCTTCATAGAAAGAGTTTGGGAGTTTTCCTTCCATTTCTATTTTTTGAAAGAGCTTCAAGAGAACAGGTGTTAACTCTTCCTTAAGTGTTTGGTAGATTTCCCCTGGAAAGTCATCTGGCCCTGGACTCTGGTTTTTTGGCACATTTTTGATTACTAATTCGATTTCCTTACTGGTTATTGGTCTGTTCAAATATTCTATTTCTTCCTGTTTCAGTTTTGGTAATGTATATGTTTCTAGGAATTTGTCCATTTCTTCCATATTGCCCATTTTATTGGCATATAATTGATCATAATATTTGCTTATTATTGTTTTATTTCTGCTGTGTTGTGATCTCTCCTCTTTCATTCTTGATTTTATCTACTTGGGTCCTTTACTTTTTTTCTTTTTGATTAAACTGGCTAGTGGTTTATCAATTTTGTTAATTCTTTCAAAGAACCAGCTTCTGGTTTCATTGATATCTTCTACTGTTTTTGTTTTGTTTTTTTGTTTGTTTTGATAGCATTAATTTCTGCTCTAATGTTTATTATTTCCTGTCTTCTGCTGATTTTGGGTTTTATTTGCTGTTCTTTTTCCAGCTCCTTAAGGCATAAGGTTAGGTTGTGTATCTGAGATCTTTCTTCCTTCTTTAGAAAGGCCTGGATTGATATATACTTTCCTCTTATGACCACCTTTGCTGCGTCCTAGAGGTTTTGGGATGTGGTGTTATCATTTTCATTGGCTACCATGTGTTTTTTAATTTCCTCTTTAACTTCTTGGTTAGCCCATTCATTCTTTAGTAGGATGTTCTTTAGTCTCCAAGTATTTGTTACCTTTCCAAATTTTTTCTTGTGGTTGATTTCGAGTTTCATAGCATTGTGGTCTGAAAAGATGCACGGTATGATCTCAATCTTTTTGTACTTACTCAGGGCAGATTTGTGTCCCAGTATGTGGTCTATTCTGGACAACATTCTATGTGCACTGGAGAAGAATGTATATCCTGCTGCTTTAGGATGAAATGGTCTGAATATATCTGTTAAGTCCATCTGGTCCAAGTGTGTCATTCAAAGCCATTGTTTCTTCATTGTTTTTTTTTGGTAGATGATCTGTCTATTGCTGTGAGTGGGGTGTTGAAGTCTCCTACTGTTATGGTATTATTATCAATGAGTTTCTTTATGTTTGTGATTAATCGATGTATATATTTGGGTGCTTCTTGGTGGATAGGCCCCTTGACTATGATATAATGCCCTTCTGCATCTCTTGATACAGTCTTTATTTTAAAGTCTAGATTGTCTGATATAAGTATGGCTACTCCAGCTTTCTTTTGTTGACCAATAGCATGATAGATGGTTCTTCATCCCCTTATTTTCAATCTCAAGGTGTCTCTACGTCTAAAGTGGGTGTCTTGTAAACAGCATATAGATGGATCTTGTTTTCTTATCCATTCTGTTACCCTATGTCTTTTGATTGCAGCATTGAGCCCATTGACGTTTAGAGTGAGTACTGAAAGATATGAATTTATTGCCTTTATGATGCTTGTAGAGTTGGAGTTTCTGGTGGTATTCTCTGGTCCTTTCTAATCTTTGTTGCTTTTGATATATATATATATATTTTTCATCTTTTCAGAGAGTCCCCCTTAAAATTTCTTGCAGGGCTGGTTTAGTGGTCACAAACTCCTTTAATTTTTGTTTGTCTGGGAAACATTTTATCTCTCCTTCTATTTTGAATGACAGCCTTGCTGGATAAAGAATTCTTGGCTGCATATTTTTCAGATTCAGCACATTGAATATATCTTGTCACTCTTTTCTGGCCTGCCACGTTTCTGTGGATAGGTCTGCTGCAAAACTGATCTGTCTTCCCTTGTATGTTAAGGAGTTTTTTTCCCTTGCTTCTTTCATGATTCTCTCCTAGCCTGAGTAGTTTGTGAATTTGACCATGATATGCCTGTTTATGGTTGGTTTTGTTGAATCTAATGGGGAGTCCTCTGTGCTTCCTGGAGTTTGATGTCTGTGTCTTTCCCCAGGTTAGGAAAGTTTTTCGCTATGATTTGCTCACAATACCCTTCTACCCCTATTTCTCTCTCTTCCTCTTCTGGGACCCCTATGATTCTGAATTTGTTCCCTTTTAATGAATCACTGATTTCTCATTCTTACATCATGCTCCTTTGCCTTTATCTCCCTCTTTTCTTCTGCTTCGTTATAAGTTTTTCCTCTATATCGCTGATTCTCTGTCTGCCTCATCCATCCTTGCTGCTGCAGCATCCCTTCGTGATTGCAGCTCAGTTACAGTATTTTTATTTCATCCTGACTAGTTTTTACTTCTTTTGTCTCCGCAGAAATGGATTCTAATCTATTTTCAACTCCCACTAGTATTCTTATTATCATGATTCTAAATTCTGGTTCAGACATCTTGCTTGTATCTGTGTTGGTTAAATCCCTGGCTGTTGTTTCTTCATGCTCTTTCTTTTGGGGTGAATTCCTTAGGTTCATCACTTTGAAGGGAGAAAAGGAATTAATCAGGTAGAAAAAATTATTTAAAAAAATTAAAATAAAAAATATTAAAATTAAAAAATTAAAAACACACACACACACACACAAAATCAAATAAATGATGCTAGATCATAGGTGTGTTTTGGTCTGGGTGTTGAAAGGGGCTTGATAGTTTATATAGAAAAAAGGGGAAAGAAAAAAAAGGAAATCATTTGAAAATTTGAAAAAATGAATACACTGAAATGGACTAAAATAAAATGATAGAAGTAAGCTAGAATTTGAAAACATTTACACAAAAGTAAAAAATATTGTAGAAAAAAATTAAAGAAAAATATTTTTAATAAAAATTAAAAGTAAAAATGAATTTTTTCTCTTTCTGTATTGAAGGAAAAGAAACAAAAAAGAGAAAAAAGAAAAAAGGAAATCGTTTGAAAATTTGAAAAAATGAACACACTGATGTAGACTAAAATAAAACGATGGAAGTAAAATAGAATTTGAAAAAAATTACACAAAAGTAGAAAATATAGTAAAAAAAGTAAAAATATTTTTAATAAAAATTGGAAATAAAAATGAATTTTTCTCTTTCTGTATTCAAGAAAAAGAAAAGAAATGAAAAAGAAAGAAAAAACAAAAAGGAAAAAAAGAAAGAATGAAAATTGAATAGCTGGACCTGCTAACAGACTGAAATATGACTGAAATTACTTTTTTTTCCCCTTAGAACTCAGACTATGAAGCGCCTTATAATCTATAAACTAAGCAGGCGGTGAGACTTCTGTTCTTGAAGAGCGAGGTTGGCCCATTTCGGCGAGGCTCAGTGTAACGGCTTCGTTCTCCACTAGATGGCGCTGCTAGCCTACTGGGGTGGAGTGTTGTGGTGCTTCTAGGTGCCCATGTGCATGCGTGGGAGCAGTGAAAATGGCATCACCCAGCTACCCAGTCTCTAGTATGAGAACTCTGTTCTCAGATCAGCAATCGCACACCTTTTTTTGTCTTCAGCTTTCATCCACTCCTGCTTTTGCACTGTCTATGACCAAACCCCAGGCAGTACCTCTCTCTCGAGTTTTGTCTCAGATGTGGCTGTTTTCCCTGGTCTCTTACTTCTGAAGGACTGCGGCTTTGACCTGTTCTGCCCCTCTGCGGGAAGGTCTCACTGAGCAATGGCCAAATGCCGGCTGCACCTAGGAAAGTTCATGGGACTGTGCTGCTGCCAATGTCCAGAGACTGTGGCCAGGTGCCAGCCCACCCCAGAAAAAGTTCGTGAGACA
This sequence comes from Herpailurus yagouaroundi, assembly GCF_014898765.1. Classification (NCBI taxonomy): domain Eukaryota; kingdom Metazoa; phylum Chordata; class Mammalia; order Carnivora; family Felidae; genus Herpailurus; species Herpailurus yagouaroundi. Next base: position 16,525,255 of record NW_024412396.1, on the reverse strand, counting down.
GTGTAGCAGCAGCGTTTCAGGGATTATGGAAAATCACAACACACAGGCACCAGGCTTCACCTTTAATGACCTTGTTCCAGCACCAGCAAATGTGGTTGTTCTCTGTGGTCTGCTGGGCCCAGGTTGCCTCACAGCCTCTACCAAATGTCCTTCCAGCAGTGGAACTGCTTCTCCCCGTGAGGCCCGAGAACCTCCCAGACCCCACTCTGCTCCTGGGGATTTGCCCTTCCCACCAGAGCACCACCAGGTATCGAGCTGTGGAGTTGCAGACTCTGCACTCCCCTTGTTTACAGTCTTAATGTAATTTAAACCCTCTCCTTTCTCCCTTTTTAGTTCAGTCCCTATGGCTGTTTCCAATTTTCCACTTTCTCTCCCGCTGCTTTTGGGGAGGGTGCTTTTCTCATGTTCTCCCCACTGTCTCTGTCCTCTCTCGGCCTGCAAAAGCATCTCCCTACCCTCCACAGCTTTTAGCTCCCCAAGTTCACTTCTCTGTGCCACGTACCTGCTGAATTCTGTGGTTCAGGTTGTGCAGATTGTTGTGTTAATCCTCAGATCAGTTTTCTAGGTGTGCAGGATGGTTTAGTGTTGGTCTGGCTGTATTTCATGGGCACAAGACACAAAAAAGTTCCACGCTGTTCTGCCATCTTGTCTCCCTTCTCCCTTCCAAACCTCATCTAAATGCTGAGAAGCCAAAAAAAAGTATTAATATTTACTGTAGGCATTACATTAGTTTTCGGTCAGTTTTATGATATGGTTTGTTTGTTTAGTTACATATATATGGGCAGATATAAATACAGATATACTGAGGGCCTTTGTATAATTTTCATATATAGATATAACTATTACATCTTATTTTCATGCCATTTAATATGACTGGAAATACAATTTTACCAGTAAAGTGAGCATCTAGTTGTATTTTTGTTGTTTTGACCACTATGAATTTTCTTTATTACTTTGATTTATTAGATGGCATATTCTCCTTCCTATTATGACATTATTCTTTTGGAAACTTATGACCTCCTTCAGGGCAACCTGTCATATGCTGTGATTTCTACACAAACATTGTAATGAAATATGGGACCCTCCTGAAAAGTATTTGTAATAAAAATAGGAAATTATGTTTTTGAAATATTAGTAGTTAAAAAAGATTAAAATTATAGTTTTTGGAAACATAGGATGCTGACATTTGAGAGAAAATAATTAACCAACATCTTCTATGGAGGTCATTGTTAAAATAATGAAGAACAGATACACTGGAAAGACCATTTTGTGTGAAAGTCCTGCCTATATGCATTCCTATTTCTTGTAATGCACTGAACATCAGATGGTTATAAATGATAAAAATTTCTCATCAGAAAAACAGGTGAGCTTAGAGACCTGTTACATGTATTCTACACTACATGTGAGCCTGGGGATGTGAGGCTACATAAAGGTGACTGGTACTGCCCATTTGAATGGGGCTTGGGGGTCACATGCCTCAGATTCTATCGCCCGCAGAGTATTTGTTGAGGCACAGATTTCTGTATTTCCCATGGCATTGTGTTTGTCGCTACTGTGGGTGACACATGGAGGTACATATTTGCTTCTGGATTTACTACAGTAAGGCTACTACTAAGGGCAGGGGATGACCTCAAAGATGGCTTTAAAATCTTGAGGCAAGTCTAAGAAATTTCTCTCCAGAGAAGTTTCATGTTTATCCTCTACAGAAGCAGTAATAAATTTTTGCCTTTCCTCTATCAAGTTGCCTTATCTATACTGACTTATCATATTTACCCTTCCAATCATACAAATGTCATTAAATGGCCCAGTACATTTCATTGGAAAGAGATTTCCTCTCTGCCAGTTTTTGTTGTTTTTTTTTTTGTTGTTGTTGTTGTTGTTGTTGTTTATAGCTGTAGGAAATGCCCCTGCAAAGAGTTGTAATTCACGGTTCTTGTATATGCATACAGCACTGGAGCATGTTTTAATGGGGCATGCATTGCACCTCCTTAGTTAGGAACCTTGAACTGTGTACTCCAAACATGGCACTGATAAAAGATTTGCGAGGTTCCATCCAAAGAGAAGTGTAAATCAGTCAGGTGAGTTTCTATGGAGGGTGAATGGATATATGAAAGGTTTAAATCTTTTCCTGACTGACTATAGAAGCTGTAAATAAAACACCTGGGATGTGTTAGTTGGGACCAATTCATTTTTCCTCAGCAGCTCTATGAGAGAGAGGCCAGTGAGTAGGGAGGAGAAGGGGAGAAGAGGAGGAGATGTGGTACCACAAAGGGATTGCAAAGTTTGTCAGCGTCATGTTGCTATGATTTTCATTGAGTGTATTTTTCCAAATTTAAGGACCATTCTGTTATGCAAAACTGTAAACAAAAATTAAAAGGGGCAACCAAAAGGATACTTGCCTTAAATAAAACTCAACTACTAAGAGTTTTTCACATATGTGTACAGGAACCAGAGAGATAATATAAATGCATGAAGCTGCACACATGTGGGCTATGGTGAACTAAAGTGCAGAGCACAGGTTCCATCTAAAAGTGGCAGCTGCTGTCCAGTTCCAGGTGACTGTTGGCTCATAGTCCTGTGGGCCAGGTTGCCAGGTTTGCTGATTTTTTTAAAAAGATATTTTAATGTTTATTTATTTTTGGGAGAGACAGAGACAGTGTGAGGTGGGGAGAGGCAGAGAGAGAAGGAAATACAGAATCCGAAGCAGTCTCCAGGCTCTGAGCTGTCAGCACAGAGCCTGGCCCAAGGCTTGAACTCATGAACTGTGAGATCATGACCTGAGCTGAAGTCAGATGCTTAACTAACTGAGCCACCCAGGTGCTCCTTTTCTTTAAAAAAATTTTTTTTTAAATCGGGTTTGCTGACTTTTTAAAGGAACTGAGAAACTTTTTGTTTTCCTGTGAAGTCAACCGATTTTAAAGAGAGGGTCACCACATTTTTAAGTGTGTAGACAAAACATGTCTATGGGTCACCAACTTCTCCCCTCTGAGTTATCTTGAGAAATGTCAAATATTGCCATGTGTATCAGTAAGGATACATTGATCTGCAAACTGATGAACGGCAGGGATGTCAACGCTTCCCTTAACCAACCCAGGGTTGATTGAGCGGCTCAGTGATGTCTTCTACAAGTCAGGCTGTTCCCGTCCTCTGTTCTTCCATTTTCAGCATTTGGCTTTTTATCCTTTGGGCTGTTGCCTCAAGGCTGAAACATTCCCTAGCATCTCATCTTGGCACACCCACATCCGAACAGGTGAGAAAAGAGTTTTCCTGCCATGCCCCCCTTCCTTTAGCAAGGAGGAAGTGTTTTGTTCTCAGAACACCCCGACAGACTAGCTCTCATCTCTAGTCAAGCCTTCAATCCCATGCAAAAGAAGCTGGGAAAGTTGGCCTTTTCGACCTTAAAGTAGAAGGTGGGCAAGATGATGAAAAAAAAATTAAAAAAAAAAAACAAAACAAAAAAACGGGGGCGCCTGGGTGGCGCAGTCGGTTAAGCGTCCGACTTCAGCCAGGTCACGATCTCTCAGTCCGTGAGTTCGAGCCCCGCGTCGGGCTCTGGGCTGATGGCTCAGAGCCTGGAGCCTGTTTCCGATTCTGTGTCTCCCTCTCTCTCTCTGCCCCTCCCCTGTTCATGCTCTGTCTCTCTCTGTCCCAAAAATAAAAATAAACGTTGAAAAAAAAATTAAAAAAAAAAAAAAAAAGAAGGTGGGCAAGATGAAAGTAGGCTGAGAATGGGTGCTGGGAGGGCAACCAGGCTGGTATCTGTTGTATCATGCGGTCGTTATTGATTTGTATTTCTTCCAGTTGTACTCCTGTAACTGTTAGGACTCATACACTGAATGGCATCAATAAATTTTTCCTTCAGAGAAAGGGAATACACTGCTGAGGAAAAGTCACGACTGCAAGATTCTAGAAATTCTTGATGGAAAAGGTCATGGTCACAGCATCCTTGCTGATGTCATTTTATTATGATGGACTGAATTAACTAGGAGGTGGAATCATAACAAAAATGTTTCAAAATCCTTGAGGGCAATCTGTTAACTTTATCTTTAAAAAATAAGTGAGTGTTCTAAATATGCACCATACCTCTGGGTTTTTTCCATAAAAACCCTGTTCTTGGCCTAACCATTAGAAAAAAATCAGACAAATTCAAATTAAGGACATTCAGAAAAACAAAAACAAAAATAAAGAAAAACCAAAAAGTTCCTCAAAACTATCAAGGTCAGCAAGGACAAGGAAATTCGGAGAAACCATCATAACCAAGAGGAGCCTAAGGAAGCATTATGACTAAGTGCAATGTGATATCCTGGATGTAATCCTGGAAAATAAAAAGGACTATTGAGGGGAAACTAGAGAAATCTGGATAAAATATCAAGTTTAATTAATTGCAATATGCCAATGTTTTCTTAGATTTAAAAAATGTACTGTGGGAACATAAGATGATAACAACAGAATAAAATAAGTAAAGGGCATGTGGAAATTCTCTGTGAAATCTTTGCAAATTTTCTTAAGTTTTGTAGGAAAAAAGTATGTTTTTCCTCCCAGTTTCCCAATAGAGCTCAATTGTCAGCATCTCTAATGAAAGAGTCTGGCATCAGCTTCATTCTGAGGAAAACTTTTGATCAATGAGTGTTTATGTTTTAGGTCATATTTATTGGTAACTAGTATTTTAGGGCAGCAACTTCTATTATATGTCTAGATTATTTAATTTTAAGAAGTTTTATTGATATTTTTCTTTCCTACATCTCACTGTATTTTGAATTCCCATAAATCCCTTTAGTGGCTCTGTTCTTTTCAAGCCCAGATAACACACCCTGAATTTTAACTAGTTTGCCTCTTTTTCCTGGGACCTCAGTCCCATTCCCTTGCTCTCCTGATTTGCTTGATAGATTTCAATGATGGTCCATAAAAGCAAACCCTTTTCCATGATGAGTGTATTTGGAAGCTTATTTGAACAGTAACTTTGGATTCTTGCCTGGAATTCTTAGCTTCCTCTCTCTGGTTGTTGAACAAAACAACAGATACTGAAGGAATTAGACATTGTGAATCAGTAGGGTAAACTGGAGCTCTAAATAACAAGGCAGCATCAAGATAAGAGGATGACCTGATATTTGAGGAAAAAAAGAATCAATAACCAAGTGAGGGAAGAGGACCTAGGTGCAGAATTAAATACAGCACTTAAGTATTCTGAAGGACTTCGAGTTTTAAAATCTCAATTTCTCCTTTGCCTATGTATTTCATCATTTCTATCTCTCTGAAGGGACATTTCTTATTTTCATCTAATAGGCATAAGTGTACATCATTGAAATGTGTGGGTAGTCACAGACCTCAGAGTGTAATTAATAGAAATTACTCCTGCAGGCTCCTGAGCCCTACATTTTCTTTCAAAGGATACTTTCCAAATGGAAAGACATCACATAAAGAAATCATAGATAAAGCTTTTGGATTTTTAATCAGTATAATCAGATCCAACAAATCTTTTTTTTTTCTTTCTGTCATGCAAAGAAAACAGTGAATGTGTGTTTAGAAGGCACTTTTTCTAAGTTCCCCAAACTGATAAAAATTCTGATTCTATTGCTCCCTTCTTTCTGGACCACATTGTCAGAGACCACATTTTTACTGTTCTCTTTCCCTTCTGTAGATATAGCTCCTGTTGAAGTAATGAGATCCTCAAGGGAAAGTAGTCTTTCTCACGTGTTGCATATTAGGAGACTAGAGTATTTTAAACTGCATGGATTCCTTTTCCAATGCAAGCTTGTGTTGTAATTCTTTGAGGCTACCAAGAAAAGGGCTTTCAAAAGAGTATCTCTTAGGAAAAGCCTATGGGTGGTTGATGATGGGAAACACTGTAGACAGTTCTCATTAGCTATAGTGAGTCTTTTGATCTGAGACACATGCACAAACACTTAATATGTTTTGATTCTCTGTGTACTGCACATGCCATTTAGTTGTAGTTTGGAAATTTCTAATCTTTTTGACTATTACTTTGACTTTTTGACCTTTTAAAAATATAATATTGTTTCCTAATAGCAGGAAAACTAGTGGTCTTATGGCCTGTGGAAGAAACATAAATGAAAGAATCTTTGAGAAGGCAATTTAGCAGGATATATTGAAATTTTTAGAAGTATATACTTTTTGACTCAACAACTTTATATGTAGGAATGTATCCTGAAAAATAATTAAGGGTGTATGTAATATTTAACCATGGGAAAAATGTTTCTAATGGGGTTTATAATAATAAAATGTTGGGCAATCCCTATCAAAATAACACCAGCATTCTTCACAGAGCTAGAAAAAACAATCCTAAAATTTGTATGGAACCAGAAAACACCCCAAATAGCCAAAGTGACCTTGAAAGAGAAAACCAAAGCTAGAGGCATCACAATCCTGGACTTCAAGACATATTACAAAGCTATAATCATCAAGACAGTATGATACTGGCACAAAAACAGACACTCAGATCAATGGAACAGAATAGAAAACCCAGAAATGGACCCATAAACGTATGGCCAACTAACCTTTGACAAAGCAGGAAAGAATATCCAATGGAATAAAGACAGTCTCTTCAGCAATGGTGCTAGGAAAACTGGACAGAGACATGCAGAAAAATGAAACTGGACCTCTTTCTTACACTGCACACAAAAATAAACTCAAAATGGATGAAAGACCTAAATGTAAGACAGGAAGCCATCCAAATCCTTGAGAAAGCAGGAAAAAACCTCTTTGACCTTAGCCACAGCAACTTCTTACTCAACATGTCTCTGGAGGTAAGGGAAACAAAAGCAAAAATAAACTATTGGGACCTCATCAAAATAAAAAGCTTCTGCACAGAGAAGGAAACAATTAACAAAACTAAAAGGCAACCGGCAGAATGGGAGAAGATTTTTGCAAACGACATGTCAGATAAAGGATTAGTATTCAAAATCTACAAAGAACTTATCAAACTCAACACCCAAAAAACAAATAATCCAGTGAAGACATGGGCAAAAGACATGAATAGACACTTCTCCAAAGAAGACATCCAAATGGCCAACTGACACTTGAAAAAATGCTCAATATCACTCATGATCAGGGAAATACAAATCAAAACCACAATGAGATATCACCTCACACCTGTCAGAATGGCTAACATTAACCACTCAGATAACAACAGATGTCAGTGAGGATGCGGAGAAAGAGGATCTCTTTTGCCCTGCTGGTGGGAATGCAAACTGGTGCAGCCACTCTGGAAAACAGTATGGAGGTTCCTCAAAAAACTAAAAATAGAACTACCCAAGACCCAGCAATAGCACTACTAGGTATTTATCCAAGGGATACAGATGTGCTGTTTGGAAGGGGCACATGCACCCCAATGTTTATAGCAGTGCTACTGACAATACCCAAAGTATGGAAAGAGCCCAAATGTCCATTGATGGATGAATGGATAAAGAAGATGTGGTATATATATACAATGGAGTATTACTCGGCAATCAAAAAGAATGAAATCTTGCCATTTGCAACTACATGGATGGAACTGGAGGGTATTATGCTAAACAAAATTAGTCACAGAAAGACAAATATCATATGACTTCACTCATATGAGGACTTTAAGATACAAAACAGATGAACATGTGGGAAGGGAAGCAAGGATAATGTAAAAACATGGAGGGGGACAAAACATAAGAGAATCTTAAATATGAAGAACAAACAGAGGACTGCTGGAGGGGTTGTGGGAGGGGGGATGGGCTAAATGGGTAAAGGGCATTAAGAAATCTACTCCTGAAATCACTGTTGCACTAGATGCTAACTTGGATGTAAATTTAAAAAATTAATTAGTTAATTAAAAAATAATAAAATATTGGGACAATTTAAATTTTCAATAATAAGGAAACGTTTATAGAATAGAACAAAGTAGTGCTCCTTGTTTTGAAACGATTTGTAAGTTGGATACTGTTTACATAAAAATATACTCATAGTATATCAACTAAATATGCAGATAAAAACGGCAATATACTGTAATGCATATATGTATAATTTCTTTAATCTGAATAAAACAATTAAACGATACGAAATTTCAGTATTCTTTTAATGTAACTGAGAAAATGCAATAGCGCTATTGAGTATATTCTTTAGCACTCACCATAGTTTTTGAAAAAGGGTGGTTTGTATTTGTAGGTGATATAATTTATTAACGCTATTGCTTGGACTCACATTCCATTCATGGATTTCTTGCAATAATTCAATGATCCCTCTAGGGGTCTGAAGTTCTCAGGTTATGAACTGCTCATTTATTTTAGAAATTGCTGCAGTTCTTATTTCAAGTATCTTGGTTTAATTAATTCATACATATCTCTTAGTTATAAATTCATTTTTAGTATTAAGTTTCCTCCTTTTATGTGGGCAGGCAGGAACCATTGTTTTGCTAGCCTGAAATAGCTGATTCTTCTTAGACTTGCTTGCTTACTTACTCTTTTTCTTCTAGCTGTGGCTCTTAAAATGTGAAGAATACTTCAAGGTCCAGTTTAAGCTCTACCTTCTCCATAAAGTCTTCCCTGATTACACATTCCCTGAATATCCCTTATTAGATGTTAAGCTTCTTAAAAGCAAGGGCTGAGCTGTAAACTTCTTTTTATTTTTCACCCTCACATCTATCACAGTATCTTGTACACATTGATTGTTCAATAAGTATTGTTTGAATTAATTATTCTATAATGTCAATGATATAGGAAACCTAAGTGATCCATTTAAAGCAAACCCTTGAAGAGGAATGTAGTGAATTATAACACTAAGAGTATCAAAATACAGTTGCTGCTACAACAATGTAATTTTTAAAGTGCAGCATTTTAAAGATGCCTTAATTTGAAAAAATCTTTGGGGTTTCCCTGCAGATTGAGGTAGTATTCTGTCTTTTGGGCATTAATTAATTGGCTACTTAGAATGATTTATTCTGCAAGGACCCTATCTTTATAAAGGGTTATGTATTTTTCTTTAAGAAAATAGAGGGGAGTCCTTCAACATTTAATAAAACTATATGCTGTTATTACTTACAGAAGGTCCACTGACTAACTTTACAAACTTTTTTCCTACTTTTGTATTCATCCACCAAAAATGAAAGTTTTAAAAAAATGGAGTGGTAGAAGCTAGCTCCTTAATCACAAAAGTCCGAAAAATGTGTCCTGATACTACTCTGATTTCCTTTTTTTAAAAAAATAACAGATGCTTAATCACATTTAATTAAGAGAATCCTTTTTGTCTCTCTAAATCCTTTCATCTCCTGCTTTCCTATCTTACACTTATTCTGTCATTTTTAATTTTGTGTTCTTGCCAATAATGTGCAGTTTCCTTATCCACCAATGTCATCTCCCCATTTCCTTCAGGAGAGCACAGCCCAATCCAAGTCTCTCGCTAATAACACCATCTGAACAACCTATTATGAGATTCTTAATTTGGCAGACAGGCTGCATTATTTATGCAGAGCTGATAAGGCACAGAACACATGGTTGAGTTTCCTCAGGAATTTCACTATTTAACACCTCCACAAGGCTGCATCTGAACGTAGTTTGTTCTGTTTGTTTCTGAGCTTTCTTTATTCCACTAAAATTTTCAAAAATGGTACAAATAAATGGAAAGCCATTATGTTTGTAGCTTTCAAGCATTTAGTATATTCTGTAGGTTCAAGTAATGCAATCAGGTGCTTATGGGTTCATGTCAAATTTTTCTTACAAATCTTTCTTACTCAGAACTAAAAATGAAACAATAATCCATCCCATTTTTCCCCTCTGATCTTTCTGTTCCCTATAGATTGTCCAGGAAAGCTTGAATTCCAAAGATCGTAGACTCTTTCTTCATAAGTCATGACTCTTGTATCATTTGTTTGGAAACAGATTTGTCTTAGAATGACCATGATAAGCAAATTATGCTTTAGTATTATTCCCAGAACAATTTTTTCTTCAGGGTTTACCAAATCCTGTGAAACAATGGCTACATCTCTTCCCGTTTTATTTATTTATTTAAACCATTTTCTTAATGTTTATTTATTTTTGAGAGAGAGAGAGAGAGCACACGCACAAGTTGGGGAGGGGCAGAGAGAGAGACACACACAGAATCTGAAGCGGGCTCCAGGCTGTGAGCTGTCAGCACAGAGAGCCTGATGTGGGGTTCCAGCTCACAAACTGTGAGATCATGACCTGAGCTGAAGTCAGACACTTAACTGACTGAGCTACCCAGGCACACCTGTTCCCATTTTAAATGTATGAATTTTAACATTGTATCTTTTAATATAACATGGATGTGATATGTTTGATTTTCTTACAAAATATACTTTTTTCTTAGTATGATAATGACCATTTTGCCATTATGTACATGGATCTAATTTTCAATATTGTTATAGTTGATCATTCTGTTGAAGAAGCTATAACCTCCCCAATATAAATGCTTACATTGATACACGGCTTTGTTTAAAACTTTTGTTAAGACAAATTTAATTGTGAACTTTCCCATATTAAGATGCTATAATCATTTATCATATTTTTGTGATATTTAAGTTTTTCCTGGTTGAAAGTTAAGCATCTTCTAAAAAAATTTATTTCAGACCATGTAGGTATAATTCATGATGTTTGTGCTAAGAATTATTAGGTTGAATTCTAATAAAATTTAGGCACTGGGAAAATCCAATATTCACCATGAATTTGCTCCCTACTTTTTTAGATGGGGTTGAGAACTTCACAAATGGTCTAAGCTAAGGTAATTGTGTTTGATAGTAGTTTTTTCTTCAGGGACAATGATATAAGAAAGCTGAGAATTGTATTCCTTTGGTTGGAAAGGGAGAAATGAAAGAATATATATACTTTATACTGTTATAACTACATGGTTAATATACTAACAAGATACAACTCAATTCCAGTCCTAATAGGCCTGGAATGATTTTATGATTATATATATAAAATATATGTGGAGGCATTTAATTTCTTTTTCTGTTTAATGTTTAATAAAATATTTCAGACTAATAAAATGATATCCATCCATTTGTTTCCCGAATTTAACAAATTTTAACTGTTTTTATATTTTCATATGATCTCTCTCAAAATAAATGTTTATAGGTACACCTAAATCTAATTTTTTCATCTATTTTAGTTCCCCCCAGGAGATAATCACTATTTAGAAGTTGGGGTGTGTCATTCCCATATATATTTTTTAATTTTCTTTAATTTTAAGTTTATTTATTTTGAGAGAAAGAGAGACACAGAGAGAGAGAGAGGTAAGGAGGGACAGAGAGAAAGGGAAGGAGAGAGAATCCCAAGCAGGCTCTGCATTGTCGGTGTGGAGCCCAATGTGGGGCTTGAACTTACCAACTGTGAGATCATGACCTGAGCTGAAATCAAGAGTTGCCCACTTAACCAACTGAGTCACTCAGGCACCTTATATTTTTAATTTTTTAAAATGTTTATTTATTTATTTTGAGAGAGAGCAAGCACACGCATAAACAGGGAAGGAGCAGAGAGTGAGGGAAAGAGAGAATCCCAGTTAGGCTCCGTGCTGCCAGCACAGAGCCTGACAAAGGGCTAAATCCCAGGAATAGTGAAATCATGACCTGAGCTGACATCGAGAGTCAGACACTTCACTCACTGAGCCACCCAGACACCCCCCCCCCGTATATATGTTAATACTTTTTCTATTTGTGTTGGCATACTGAAATAATACATACTATTGCTGTGTGCTTTACATATAGTATTCTATATGTGTCTCTTTTTCAATTTTCTTGATTTTTTTTACTTCACATTATGTTTTTGAAATTTATCTACACTGATATATTTTAGCTACCATATAGTATTCCAACGTGAATAAACTCTAATGTATTCCTTACAGATGGGTTATTTCCTTTTTTATTTTTCAGTACTGCAGCAAACAGTTTTGTTCAGGTCTGATTTAGAGACATTAAGAGCATCAGGGATAGAGAATTTTACTTCAAGAGACAGTGCTATCTGCAGAAAAATTAAACACTATTCTCTGCACACCTGCTTCTGTTTGAATCTCCTACTATAATTTCATCCCATGTATACCTTGGTTCATTATGTCCATATTAAGCTTTGTCTGCTTAAGATGAAGACCATACATTTTTCAATTAAGTGCTGTATTGCTACTCTAAGTACTTAGAATGATAACCATGAAAAATGACTTTTCTAAAAGCTAATGCTTTAGAGCACTGTAGAAAGGCATTTACTAAGTTAAATTCACTGCTTAGGTAACTTGTGTTTTTATATATCTGTACTTTTCCTAGCTTATTTTATGACTTATAGTGTTGGAAAGAGTGAAGAAGACATTTTTTTCTCTCCTGTTTTAGTTGTGATTTTCTGATATTATGTTGCACCAGTAAAATTTGTTTCTATTTCTTATGATCTGTGATAAAGCAAAGGCATTACATGGTTTACTTAAAATAGAAAGCTATTTGCTTGTGAAGTTCATTTAAAGGGCTTAGAAAAATAAATTAGCTTGAGGTGGTTTTATACCATTTAATTATGGTTGATCTTAACAAGAACAAAAATTAAACTAAACAAATTCTCATTGGATAAATTTACAATACCTTCAATCCAACTATATTCTCATATATTAGAACATTTTTAAAAATGCATTCCATCTGACCATCAGACTGCTGACTGCTGCTGGTATGAGAAGGGCTGCTACAAACCCCAGGAGGATAGACACTGCCCACCCCTTGAGCTCAGAGAGAACACCTCTCTACCCAGCTAGCTAGGCCTCATAAGAGCATGGTCCTGGGGTGGCAGCACGCTATTGTTTTACCACTAACCTCGGAACGGCCACTGTGAAAGTTGTAAGTGAGTACAGTTGTCAGCAATGGGGAAGGCTAGCTATAAATGAGAATTTCTCCCCATAAATCTGGCCTTTGAGTGGATGATACGGAACGTTTTGGAAGCCTGTGAATCTGCTACAGACACTCTATCTTTTCCTCTGCATTTCAGAATGTACTTTTAAGAAGAATGGGAACAGGAGACATTTGGCAGTGTATCCTTAGTTATGTAAAAAGTGGAAAAGTCATTGATGACCTCAGTCCAACCTGAAAGGATAGTTCTTTTAAGACAAATTTTTAATTAAAGGCAATCACTTCTGCCATATGGGAAGATATTCTTTAAGCTGTGGTGCATGTAATCCCTATGGGGCTAAGACGTTATATGGCATAAAATAAATACCATGAGGAAGGAAGGAGTGGGGTTCATGGTTCTCCTGATACTGAGGCACCAACTGGCAAGTTTCCTCTATCCATGGATAACAGTACTGGATTAACTGTGATTTTTAGATTTTAGGAGAGAAGACTCACTGATTAAATTTGTGGTTTCCTAGAAAATACCTAAAGCATAGGGATTCTTCAAAAATGTTCTGGATGTCACCCACTCCCTCCAAAAGGCAAACTAGCTACAAATCCATTGATGTATTAGAATCCCAGTATAATAGGAATTAATTCTTTTATTGCAATATTATTGTATCCAAGCAAAGAATACTTAGTAGGGTGAGACCAATGACTTCCCTCTGGGCAATGTTTTTTTATAAAAGCCTTCTTAAGCATATTTTATAAAAGATTTTTAAGAAACAATACATTGGAATAAAACATGAATACATGTTTAGTTACTAAAATATCTACAGTTTCAATTTTTCATGCATATACCATATATAAAATCCCTGCATCAAGACCAATATCACAGCCTTTAGAATAAATATTACTCTTGCTGATAAGACCAAGTTCAATAGAAGTCATCTGTCATCTTCAAGTATCTTAATTACTCAGCCTCGCTGAGTCTTCAAGGCTTAAGGCTGGATATGTTCTGCCCTCCTGACTTGACAGATGAGCTTTGTTTCTCAGTTTTGCCTCACTTCTGATCATCATAGCAAGAAGTCATGACTGTCAAAGTCCAATTAGTTGTCAGAGTTAAAAAAACTCTCCTTGATGGTACCAGGTAAAATCACCCTAGTGAGGACTAAATGAGTAAACATCCATAAATTGCTTAAAACTGCCTGACGCTAAGTAAATGTTAGCTATTATTAGAATTATTTGATATTCTGAATGATTCACAAAACAATGAGTCAAATCAATGAAATACATTTTAATAGGAATGTGGGAAAAAATATTCCCCAAACCAATCCTGCTACCTCAGAGTGGGTGGGATAACTTTATAATCCTGGACAACCAATGACTTGGAAATGTTTGTCTTCCTAAAGCTTTAAAACTATGTATGAACTGTTCTGGATACCAAAAACAAACAAACAAACAAAAAAACAAAACAAATGTATTTGTTTGTTCATCCCCACAATGGCTGGCAATCTGTGAGTAGCTAGTGAAGATGTCTTTTGGTTTTGGAAGTTGTAGGAAAATGGGAGTTTCTAGCCCAGCAGTTTTATTTCAGAGAGTTGGTTCGATTTGCACGTGTAAAAATAGTCCTTCTTCTATTGAATCCCAGAGGGGCTTGATTTCAGCAGTACCAGCAGCTCCATAGAAGTGCATAGAGGAGAGATTGTTCTAAGAAATGAGCTGTCTGAAAATGTCACAACATTCTACTGCAGCATGGTCATTTGCTGACTATTTTTCATGTTATATCTAGCCTTCTTAATACCAAGGGTCTTTTTAAAATGCCAAAGATACTCCTCCAAAAATACACATGAATCAGTCATTTGCATTTGCTCATAAAGTTCTTTTGCCTTTTCAAAGAGCACTGGGTTGGAGACAATGACATTTCTATCTTTTCACTGAGAACCACTTACTCAGAACACCATATAGTTTCCCTAATTTATTAATGTGAGTGCATCATGGAGCACTGCTCCCTCCATACTTTGAGCAACTGAAAATCTATTAAGCCTTAAATATCAGTCATTCTACTCCTTGATATTTTATACAATATGTGGAAGAATATTGTTCTTATCTACTAATACATTCTGTGGTCAGCCATATACAGTGTTAAATTGGTGTCCATTTTCACTTCAGCTGGTCATTGACTTTCCATGCTTCCCTTAGTTGACTTTTACTAGAGAAAGACTTTATCCCCCATCTCAGTTTTAATCGTCAGTACCACAGCTTTTTTTTTTATCACCCGCCTTGCCCTCTTACCTCTAATTGTTACATTCTTCCTTCTTTCTCGAACTGACTTCTTTCTTGCTTTTTCTCTCCCTTATCTCCTAGTTTATGATTCTTCATTGCTCCATCACAAAAGGCTGCTGCTTTGTGGACCTGGAGAAGAGGAGTTTACCTTCTATTTGTGACTATTCACTGGGCATAGCACATTGGGTACAGATCTTCATGGCTGTGGCTTTACTTCCTGAGCATTCAAGGCCCTTTGGGGATGTTGCTTCAGGACAAAGCAGTCCTGAAAGCTTGTGTGTTGCACAGGACTGGTGTCGGGATCTCTGCTACTGGGACCAGAGGTGGTGCAGAGGCTGGGACTTACAGAATTTGGTAAGGTAACAGGCAGATCAGGAGCTGAGGTTCCCAGGGTTCAGTCTGAGCTGCACGTATTGACAACTACTTAAATCGAGAGTGAAATGAGGGGAAGTGTGGGATTGAGACTACTTGGGATCCGTGGGCATCCTAGAGCCCCCAGCCGTCAGTAGACTACAGAATCAGGCAAGTGTCCCACAATTTAAGGGCTTGCTTGTGGACACTATCCCCTCATTCAAGACCTAAGATGAATCTTGCTTTGGGGTAGGCCTCAGTGGCATAGGGATTGCAAGTGCAGATAAACTGCCCGTGGGACTGACACTCCTCCCTGTGACATCTTCTGAAATATAAGATCCTGGGCCATGTGTCACCCACACCACAATGGTGTACTGTCAGCAGAGCAAAGCTCAGCATCTCCCTGAGTTCTGGTCCTGAGAAGTGGTCACAGCTCCCTCAAGAGGGCTGGAAGTGACCAATGAATTTTCACTTTCTTCTCACCCATGTTATTCCATACATGTTAACTAGTAAAGCATACTTTGCTGATTGAGCAGGGGAATGATAAAAGTGACACTTACAAAATTTGATTACAAAGGCCACACAAAAATTTACTGAATTATGGCCATTCACAAAAGTAAATGCTAAATCTTAAATGTTTAAAATTAAATGGCCACTTGATTTCATAGATACATCTATGGCAGGAAATGAGACAGATCTGGCCTTTGAAAATAATAATTCAAATTTATGTGTGATTGTACTGTGTCTTTGTATAGTAACTTATAATGTACAGACAGCAAGACTTCTAGAATTCTGTCTCTATACTGAAGGAAGAAGGAAGTGAGACCATTTTTATTTTATTCTTCATCATTTCTGCAGGGTTTTTTTTTTCTAGATGGTTCATTTTTCTCAGAGCCCATAATTTTCATTAGGAAAAATGCTTACCTTGGGGAGGTATAAACTCCACACTGAATCTTATGAGACTCTTTTCCTGGGCATAGAATGTTTAAAATGAGCTCAGAAGAGGGATGAGTATTTTGCATTTTACTGCCTTATGCTCTGCATTTCAAGAATAATCCAACTATCTAAAGTACCCCTTGCTACTCACAGTGTCCTTGAATACCACTGAATGTATCATCACTTTTCTAATACCTGTAGCTGAGAAGAAATCTAACAATCATGAGGCTGTAAAACGTAAGTACTCCCCATAGTAATAGTAAGATAAATGCAGATTCATATTAGTAATACTGCCCTAGAGGTAGAACTCTGCTGGAGCTTATCGTGTGGTTAATGAAAGATGCAGTCAGACAAATTACACTCCGTATTTTTATTCCCATCAATGTAATTCTTCTTTTTGTTACGCGTTTCCGTGAGAGGTCATGTGGCACCACTGCTGCCCCATGGCCCACCCTGCCCATCCTCTTCCTCATGAACAGGAGCACAGGCAGCCCAGCCCAAAGAACCCAAGGCTAATGGAGCAGTGCTGCTGCCTTGGGAGACAGAGAAGTTGACTGTCAGATCACCGTCAGGCTTCTTTTTTTTTTTTTTTTATGTTTATTTTTATTTACTTTTTGAGAGGGGTGGGGAGAAGGGCAGAGAGAGAGAGAGAGAGAGAGAGAGAGAATCCCAAGCAGACCCCACACTCAGCATGGAGCCCAACGTGGGGCTCAATCTCACAACTGTGAGATCATGACCTTCTCCGAAATCAAGTTAGATGCTTAACCGACTGAGCCACCCAGGTGCCCCAGGCTTCTTCTCTTTTCCTAAGTCAACCACAAGCATAATGTAGTTCTTGAATCTAGAAATATTGTGGAGCCCTAGTGAGTGGGAAGGCACAGAGATGAGGTCTCGCTGGTCTTTACCTTTGGCTCAATTGTGGGAATAAAGAAGTCTAAATTTCCCAAAAGAGCATTAGTAGCGAAAGTGGAGAAAACAAATAGAACATGAGCTTCAATAGATTAATGACAAGCCAAATTCATATCACTAGAAGAATGGAGAGTAGGTCATGGTATATTCATACAATAGAACATTACTTGGCCCTTAAAAGGAATAAACCATTGATACACACATCAACATAGACGAATTTCACAGATTTCATATGAAGCAAAAGAAGACAAACATAATAATGGTCAAACATAGGCTTTAAGATCTAGAAATCCAAATATAGATTCCAAGCCTTAGTGTACAACCAGCTTGTGAAACACTGATTTTTGGAGGGGCTTATTTTCATCATCTATAAAAGGAGAAAGTTAGATGATACTATTTTCACTTTTTTTGTGATTCTAAAATCCAGAAAATTTAGTCATTTGTAGTCTGCCTGAAAAAAACATTGATCAAGTTTTCCATTCTTTATAATGTGTGAGTTACAATCTCTAACAAGCTTCCAGTTTTAACACAGTGGTTTTTAAACCATCGTGTAGAATTGCTACATAACCTAAAAATGAAGAGTACAGGCTTTTAATGAATAAGATCACTTGAATAAGATCAAGTCACATCAGAATCACCAATATATTTTATTACTCATTTATTATTAATCATTTCCTCTTCCACTCTAATAATAGCAAAGTTTTTCTTATAGTGTATTTAGTTATTAATTCAGCTAATATGTATTGAATGCCTACCTTGGAACTGTATGCAGGCTCATAAATCTGCTTTATTATTGGTTAGGAAATTGACTTTTATATATGGTTTCTTGTTAATGAGGCAAGACACATGTGAAAGGTGTGTACTTTTTATGAGTGAACTTAAAGTACCCTCTGATTAATATAATTTCTCTACAAGCTGAATTGTCTTTCCTCCAGTGAGGTCTCTGTTCATAGAAACTGAGACTTGTGGAAAATATAGACCGTAAAGAAGAGAACATGGTAGCAAATATCCCTAAGGATTTTAATGATTTATAGGCAATACACAAAGTCCTCTTTAAAACCATAATTCAGGTACAGGTTATGGCTACTTGGAAGAATTCTATTTATTTTCTAAAGGAAATTTGCTTCATTCCAACAGGATTCCACTGTTGCCCAGGGGGTCTGAAAAATCATGGATTTTAGTGCTGCTACTATTGTGTTCTGTAAAACTTAGAGACATGGTCACACTTTGGTTTTCTCACTGCTAGGCAGAGTAGAGAGCACCAATCCCAACATTTCTATATTTGTCAAATTCTAGAAGTTAATCCTCACACAAGGCAACAAATAGAAATCACCATTCTAAGTCTCAGGCTAGTTGAACAGAGAAGTTTCTCTGCAAGTCAGAAGTCTTTGTTCTGATCTTTGAGTCCCACTTAGAGCTATCTGAGGGTAACGGGACAGTCCTCTTTATTCCTAGTGAAGACAATTGTGACACATAATGAGAAGATCAGAGTTCTCTATTCCTGGAAAGGATTAATTTTTAGGGGAGGCTTCTGAGTCCTTTTCAGAATATTGAAAAGACCTTTGGTGGGAACCTCTTTCTCTATTAGAAGTACACCCTGAGACATTGGAGGCCTCTTCTAAAGACTTGACTAGAATTAGTGATTCCTTATTTCATTCACGTGAAGTTTCGCCTCCTCCTGTCTGCATGTCGTATGCCAGGCTGGCTGTTTCATAAGGGCAGAGACCTCTTCTTACACTCTGTTTTTCTTATCTTCACCCCATGGCTTATACGTCACTGGTGGCTACTAAACATTTGATTAACTGACATTTCCTGCTAACATTTGTGTTTCCTCTAAGTACGAAAAAACTTTACTTGGCATCTTTCTTAAGGATTTCTCACAATAAGGAAAAAAATTATTAAGTATTTTCTTGGGAAATATTTAAGTAAGGATGGAGAGCTTCATGTCTGAAATAATAAGGGTCGAGCCCTCCTTGGATTGGAGAGGATCACAGTGAAATAGATGGATATTTGTTCTGAATCCTCCCACCTTCCCATAATCTCACCCTTCTTCTTAGGATTTTGAAGTTCCTCTTTGTAGAAGTGCGGTATATTTCCCATCGCACTGAGTTTGTGAGTTCCTTTGGCCGACACACTGTGGATAGGAATGCCAGTGTGCCAGTTCTGAGGGGGTTCTTAAGAAGCAGTGCAGTGTTTCTGCTCACCCCTCTGGCACCCCTGCCATTGCATGAGAACGGCCCTCAGACAGTGTGCTAGTCCCAGAGCAATGAGAAAGTGTGATGCAGAGGTGCCCCAGTGGCCTGCAGACCAGCAACTGTGATTGTGTTTGCTTATTGTTGTCTGCCGCTGTGTTTTGAGAGTCGTTTATAACTGAGCATTATGGTGACAAATGCTGACTGATTCAGGCAAAAAACACAGAAGGCATTGTTATCTCCTAAGGTTCATCGTAACAGAAATTCTTCTCAGATATGATAAACAGGTCAAGCTGATGAAGAACTTTCTAGCGTGTAATAAAGGCATTTGCACTATGCCGTGGTGTTAAGTATTAATTTTCATTTAAGAGTAAGTGGTTGTTTGACCCCTTTTGAGATCTCCTAATTGTTTAGTTCACTCAAAACCAGCAGACAAAGATCTGTGTGTATTTAAGACATACACATTCCATTCTATTTTCCTATGAAGATACAAAACTGTATAGTCCATTTTTGTAGACTATAGATATATGTCTCAGAATTCTCCGTGGGCAATCTAACCATTCTTACTGCAGGATAGCCACAGTACTCAAAGGAGACACATGCAAATAAAATGAATAAAACCTAAAAAGACTTCCCTCTCTTTGGGGCGCTATAGAAAAATATGTGTGTGTGAGAAAGAAAGAGGGGACAGACTGATTTTTAACAGAAGGATACACACAAAGTTCAGCACAATTTAAGAAATATTTCTGGGCAATGAGGCTGCAGAGGCAAAGAAGAATGTAGAAGAAATTGAATAGAAATCATTGACAATCAACAATACATGGACAGGAAAGAAAGAAAAGGTGAAAGAAGTTGCGAGTAGCTGACTCCCAGTACAGAGACAGCCCAGAAGCTTTCATTCTCTCAAGGCCAAAGGCAGGAAATAAATCAACTTATTTATGCGGAGGAAAAACATCTAAAGGGTCAAATGTGCTTTGATATCCACTTGAAAGAATAAGTGAAGGAAAGGATAAGGTGAAGCATGGGAGAGGCAGAGACATAGAGTACTACAAGGGAGGCACGCTGATGGGGAGGGAGAGATGGAACTAAGATAGAGGATGTACACCATGTTCCCTATCTCAGCAAGAAGGACAGTCATTCAGCAGTTTTTATACAGGCAGGGAAGATTACAGAGTCCTGCAGATAAGGGCAAGGGAGAAAAGGTCTTGGTGGGCAGAGGTGAGGACTGGTCAGAGAGCAGGCAAGATGTAAATAGATGTTCAAAGCTTTATAAGAATGGAGGACAAATAAAAAAGGAAGAAAAGCAAAAACAAATGAAACACAAAACTTTGTTGTTAATAGGAACAATAAAAATATTAACAACTGTGAAGAGTTTGAACTTTTATTTTCCCAGACAGAAGTTTAGTTTTTGAATCTTTAAGGAACATGTATGATACCCTCTTCAGAGGACAACTGTGTTCCTTTTTTTTTCTTTTTAAAATTTTTAATTATTTATTTTGAGAGAGAGCTTGTGTGATTGGGAGAGTGGCAGAGAGAGAGAGAGAGACAGAGAGAGACAGAGAGAGAGAATCCCAAGCAGGTTCCACGCTCAGCATAGAGCCTGACACAGGGCTCAATCTCTCAACTGTGAGATCATGACCTTAGCAGAAATCAAGAGTGGGATGCTTAACTGACTGAGCCACCCAGCCACCCTGTTTCTTTTTTTAAAAAATTATTTTGTCTTTTTGACATGTAATAATTGTTACATTTAAAAGAATTTTTGTATCTATACACGCACACTCACTCACACACACACACACACACACACATCAATTACAAAGAGCAATAACAAAATGAATAACCACAGACACACCATCTAGAACAAAGTACTGAAATGTCATAATTATTATGCATATACCAATGTGCTGTGCCCCTTTCCTTTCCCTATAGCTCCCTCTTCCCAGATAATCTTTATCTTGAATTTTCATGTTACTGTTCTGCACAATGTGTAACCAATGAGAGCTTGCAAAGTTCTAGACTTCCCTACCAAGTTGAGTTGAATATATTGAAAAACTTGTTTTCATTTTTTAAATATCATGAAAGAATAAAAATTCTGAGCCAACTCAATATTTTCACATTTCTCAACCAGCTACTCTCATGTGGTCTGTTGAATTCTCCTCACCTCCCGGCCTCTGAGTGTCAGCAAGGCCTGTTGGCATGGCTGTTCTATTCACGTCAGCAGAAAAGGAGTCCACATTCCAGTGGCCTGACTGGCAGTGCTCAACTTTTCAGGTGAGATTTCCCCCCTCTCCGTCACCCACAGAAAGTGGCTTTGAGAGTCAAGAATATTTCATAATGAAAACAAAATGTAGGCTATTTTTAAATAGGGCTTGTACTGGAAAAAAGAATGTTTTGCTACTTCTTGTAATATATTTGCCATCGTGTATATGAACACAAGCAGATCCACAGCCCCTTTGTGCCTGGCTATCTGCATTGACTTTGTAAGATGTGCAGATACCTGCATTTAAATCCACCATTATTTCTGCTTTCTGGGACTTAACCCTTATTAAATATTATACATTAAATGCCTAGGTTTAATAGTCATTTAACACTTCAAAACAACAATGACATAGAGCTGGGAAAGAACTTCCTTAATGATTGTGGGGAAAAAAGTGGAGAAGGGAGAAAGAGAGACAGGGATGGAGGGGGGTGATCTATGTTATATTTCTCTGTAGATAATTCTTCCATTTCCTTTTTTTTTAAGTTTATTTATTTACTTAGAGAGAGAGAACAAGGAGGGACAGAGAGAGACAGAGAGAGAGAGAATCCCAAGTAGGCTCCATACTGTCAGTGCAAAGCCTGACACCAGGCCAGATTCAGGGCTCGAACTCACAAACCATGAGGTTGTGACCTGAGCCCAAGTCTAGAGTCACACGTTTAACCAACTGAGCCACCCAGATGCCCCTATTCTTTCATTTCTTAATTCAATTACTTCATATAATGCTACCTATTTTGCGCAAGGTCAAGTCTCCTAACTTGTATGACTCATTCTTCTTGAGCAAAATAAAATAGTTTCTCCTTTTTATTTACAAAATGTCTTCTAGGATAGATCCAAAAAACACTTTTTCCAGGAATTCACATTTGATAAAATTATCACATTTGTTGTATTTAAAAAGAAGTCAAGGTGTACATAATACAGTTAATAAAATGTACTGTTCTTAAATATGAGTGATAGGAAATCTCTAAAAGATACAATGTGTGTCCCCCATAATGCCTATTAATTCTTGTCCACTGTGCAATGTCTCATCTTCGTCTCAAGACAGAGAATGTGAGTAATGTAGAGGAGGGAAACTTTTCCTTCTTCCCTTCTAGGTTCTATGGTCTAATAAGACAAATTAACAGGAGAAAAATTTAATTTCATACATGCAATAGCCCCAAAGACACGAGCCAACACAGGAAATATATGTTCCTTCCCACTTCCTTGAAATTTCCTATAGCTACAACAAATCCCTTATTTTGTTAGATTGCAGAATTTTTGTTATTATTTTTAAATGTGTTAAATTACTTGTGCTTTAAATTATGCTCAAGATCATCCAACAGTGAGCTTAAATATCTTAAACTTTACCAAAGGCAATTATCGAATATATTAAACTGAACAATCAATACAACACCAGAAAAATCAGCTCCTGATCTTATTATATATGAGCTAATGTAATTCAGGATAAAGATCTTTATTATTTGCTTTTGTGCTTTCAAAGCATTATGGAAATTCATAAATATAATAATTACCTTTTAAATAGCTGTTTCATTTTGAAAGCACAAAATCTATGATTGAGTTTTTTCAGATAATCAGTAAAAACTGACATAGAATACTGCTGCTTTTCTGTTTCATTTGTCAGAATGTTTTATCACTTCAGCTTTTCATTCTATATGCAGCATATAATTGAATGAAATGTAGTTTAAAATGAAATCTATTCCCTTTTATGAGAACATTCACTTATTAAAGGTTAAATAAAAGTTGAAGAGCATTTAACTTATCTTGAATACAAATGACTTAGCTTTGACTATTTAAACATTTAAATATTTAATGATCAATTTTCACCAGTAACAAAGATTTTCCATATTCCTAAATATATATGCAGATATTTTTTAAAAAGTTAAGTGATGTGGGATTTACATTGACTTTTTAGTATTTTTAGAATAATTTTAAAAAGTAATTTAGATAATCTCTTATTAGTTCAGAAATACTTATGTTCAAATACATATATAAAATGTTAGAAAATCTATTACTCTATTGGTATTTATACTATTATATTTTAGTTAAGTTTATGAAAGATAGTGTCTTTTTCTTATTTTAAAAACTTAACTGAAGGAAGATTAATGGGTGAGTTTTAGAATTCCTTAGAAAGAAATAATGGTAATGTTCTTTCGTTGAAAGTTAACATTTTATACTATGAAGAATAAAAATCTATTTATCTGTGTACCTTATGAATTTTCCCTCTGATAACTTTGCATGAAATGGATTTGGGAAGGATGTGATTAATCATATGTATAATAATATGGAAAAAAATGAATGACATTCACATAGCTGGGTGGTAGAGTGAATTAAAATTGCAGAACTGGTTTTATTGCTGTGCATCTCTTATAATATGGTGGCCTGAAATAATTTTCACATTTAGTCAAACTACTGCATAAGAGAGTAATAATTAAAACATGTGAATATGTCATCTTTAATTATGCCTATAAACATTGTTGAGATTATCTCAGTTTTGTATTTGTATGTTGCCTAATTTGTATGTTGCCTATAAACATTGTTGAGATTATCTCAGTTGGGATAGAGTAACACATATTGCAAATACTATCCATGATGTCAGACATTTGGGTCTATAATAGTACTTGTGACATAGACAGTATTTACTAACTAGCCTCATTTGTAGAGGAAACATATAAGAATATCAATAAACAATGTGAGAGTTAAGAAATTTTCATCGATCAATAGCAAAGAATCACCTCTTAGATATATTGATATAGAAGATTTTTTTTCACTGATTAATGTAAAATTACTTTGAATTAACATGACATTTTCCTTTTTAAGAACTCAAAAGCCTTGCTGTTTTGTTTCAGTAATCTTGTGAAGAGTAGCTAGGGAAATTTTAAATGTGTAGAATTCAACATTTTGTCCATAAGTGACTTAGAATCAGAGCCAGTGTTCAAAGGAAGCTTAAACATTTTCATAGCTGTTATTCTGTCTCAACTTCTCCAGTGGGTAGGCACTCATTGTCTGTTTAAATATGAATTATGATAGGGAAATTACTTCTCTATAAGGCTGTTCATTCAGTTGTGATGTGGGAGTGATTATAATTACCCTATAAAAACCTCTCTTTATTGAGACATTATCTACCTCTTCATGATTTTTAACCCATTGATGTTAAGTTTGACTTCCAGGGTCATACAAATACGATTCACCTTCCATTGCCTCTCTAGAAGCTCTGTGCTCTGGCGGAAGGAGAACTAGACTATAACATGGCACACCTAGGATCAGCTCCAGTTTCACCATGTTCAGCCATGGGACATGAGGCAAGCAGCAACTCTGTGCCTCCATTTCTTCATCTGTAGGCTAAGAGTAATAATGCATGCCTACTCTCCCTTTCTAAGCTATACAGCTACTGTGAAAATCAAATAAAATAGTATATGAAAGCTTTTCCTGAAATATAAAATGCTAAGCAAATAGGTTATTATTATTTGCATTAATAGCTCTTTAACTATCATGTTTCTCTCTAAATCTTCCCTTCTTTAGAGCAAGTATTCCGAGTATCCTTACCTATACTTATATGGTATGCATTTGTTTCTTCATCATTCTAGACTCTTTCATTAGTCAGTATTTCTTTCTTGTCCTTTTCTTAAATTTTTTAATGTTTATTTATTTTTGAGAAAGAGAGAGACAGAGTGCAAGTGGGGGAGGGCAGAGAGAGAGGGAGACACAGAATCCAAAGCAGGCTCCAGCCTCTGAGCTGTCAGCACCGAACCCGATGCAGGGCTCAAATGCATGAACCATGAGATCATGACCTGAGCCAAAGTCAGCCACTTAACCAATGGAGTCACCCCAGGGCCCCTCTTTTTTTTTTTTTTTTTACAAGAAATTTTATTCTAGGTTGGAAGACATGGTGAAGGTCACACGGTTATTATGTGATGGGGCTGGTTTTCTAACTCAAGCCTCACATTAAGAACCTGGTGTTCTTAATCCAGCATGGTAACCTGTGCATGCCATAGATGTGGGCTTGTCCATTATTCTTTCATTCAGTGTTTGTTCATTGAATACATTGTGCTAGATATTGGGGATACAAAGGTTAATAGGGGCAGAGATTCTGTCCTCAAAGAACTCACAGTGTAGTAGAGAAGAGATAAGGAAATAGTTATCAAAAATGCAGTGTGGTAAATGTCATAATAAGAAAACAATCAACTATTATCTCTATGTCTAGGTGCTCTATCTACACTGATGCAGAGAAGATTATTTTATTTTGTTTAAAAAATTTTCTTGTCAACCAGCACCTGGCTAACCAAGTCATAGCAGTGTTCACACATAAGGCAGAGTATCCCTTACAGGCACATGGTGGAGGGGACTGGTGAATCATGAAGAAGATTTAACAAGGTGAGCTGTAATGTGCTTTCAAATTTTCAGATTCTATGAGCTTGAGCTAGAGTAAAATAAATCCTGAAGTAATATTTACCTAAACTAATATTCCACAACCCTACACATCTGCAGTAGATTGTTTAGAAGCTAAGTGCAAAATTTGATATTTTTCCCTTATAATATTCCTTCCTGTCACATATAGTTTGATGTGCTTTTGGAAACTGCTTTTATTATCCAGCATGACTGCTCTCAAGTCCAACCTTGTGTCTTCTGTAAATGTTATCTGCATGCCCTCTCTGTCCTCATTCATCGAACAGAATTTATTAAGCATTCACTCTGGGCCAGGTGCCATGTTGATGCAGGTAGGAGACAGACTCTCAAATCAGTTAATGAAAAAGCACAGCATCATGGCCAATGCCATGATCGAAAGATACCCAGGGATCTAGGGGAGCACAACCACCACAATCTAGGTGGTGCCCAATCAAGGCTGAGCGTGAAGATGGGGCAAAGAGGGAAGACTGCTTGGCTTGGTCTTGAGATACATGTAGAAGTGGGGGAGGGGTGAAGCAGAGGGAGCAGCTTCTGCACAGTGAGGAGTGTGGGGAGGATGGAATCTAAGGAAGTGTGGATTCACTCAGCAGGGCTATAGTATGGGATTGTAAGGGAGATATAGTGAAAATGATGCTAGATTGGTCTTTCTAGAGCCACTGAATGGAGAGCTCTCAGCAACTGCTATTGAGAACTCACACCAGACTCCCATCGATGAGCCTTTTTGTGAGTTAGACCTGGTCTTTCAGCCAACAGACTAAACTGCTTTCTCATCCTCAGTGTTATTGTATGGGTCAAGGAGAGGGGAAGAAAAGGAGAAAAAAAGGATGAACAAGAGGAGAAGGACAAGGAAAAAAAAGGGACTTCTAACTATACAGTGTAAACATGCAAAACCACAAGGGAAGAACTTCAGGCAGTAGAAAGAGCGTACCTTAAATGTCAAAATAGGAGAATTATCTGGAAGGATGCCAAACTCTTAATCTTGAAGCAACAGCTAAATTCTGCTTCTAAAAAGCCTTACACATTTGTGTATGTTTATTTAAAATTAGGTAAGAAACTAGAAAGAGATCCATTATGGCAACTAATCTACCCCAAGGTAGAAACAAATTCTAAAGATATTCTCTTTTATAGGTGATTTTGCTCAGCTGATGAGATTATAGGATAGCCAGTACTATGCTAAACCAGTTATTTTTTTTTATAAGGAATTATGGGAAAATCTTTAGAAAATGTGTGGAGAAAGCTAGGGACATTTTTTTTTTTTTTAACATTGACCATTTATCTTAAATTCGTTAAATGCTATGTATCTATAACAATAAATTATCACCAAGGCATCTTGGTTTATTTAAGTTTTCCAAGCATTGTGACAGTTGAATAGAACCAAAATTGATTGGATAGTAGCTTAACCACTTTAGTAGATTCACAATGAACCTGGCTTCTACCACCACATAACTGGCCGCAAATTTTTTTCAAATAAAATATAGAAATTCAAAGGCTACAGGAATTCCTTATCTCTTACATATTTGATTCTTTCCAAGGGAATTCCTGAAGGAATTCCCTGCAATTTCACCCTCCACTTAATAACGATATACTTGGCACATTATATCATAAAGACATATATATGTATACGTATTGTGTGTGTGTGTGTGTGTGTGAAGAGACCAAGAGAGAAAGAGAGAAAGGGAGAGGGAGATAGATATATTTTTTTCATCTTGAATATGGACACAGATGTTTTATCTCCCTTTCTAGATTTCAGATTATGGGAAATTGGGCAAACACCCTGGACAGTGTTAGGCCTTTTTTTCTCTGACTGAACGTCAAGCCAGAAGAGGCTGTGCAAAGTGCAGTGAAGTTGAAGTTGAAGTTCTCTTTCTGTAATTAGCTCACACAATGACAGAGCCAGATGTGATCAAACATATCCTTTTCCATGAAGCCTCCCCCTGAAATCCCAGGGGATATATCTTATGAACTTTGGCCTTCTCACTAGCAGTTCACAGACCCGTTGTTGCCCCCCATCTTCTCTCTGCTGTTCTCTGGTCAGGTGCCATCATTCCTGAACCACAAGTGTAGATTCATTTTAGCTGGCCTTCTGTTATATAAAGAAGATGTACAGTGGCTCTGCTTTGTCCCAATAATTCTATTTCCAATGGCCTCTTTAAAAAATTACAAAAAATTCCTTTCTTCTATATTCTGTTTTCATGACTCGCTATCATCCACATTGCCACCTTCTTAAGCACATTCACCTGATAAGTTTTCCTTTATTGTTTTGACTTTTTGGGTGCAGAGGAGTACTTCGCACTGATCCATATACTTTTAAATATATATAAGATATATTAGATATATAAGAAAATATATAAGATATATAGAGGTAGCAAACATTACCAGCTTGATACATTTTGCA
>NW_024412396.1:16449017-16496722 GCF_014898765.1 Herpailurus yagouaroundi | reverse complement strand
ATAGAGGTAGCAAACATTACCAGCTTGATACATTTTGCACAGTTTTGCAAGATTTAACTTACCATTATCCTAACCTCACCTTCTTCCCTATCAGAGGATCTGATCATTTCATCTTCTGTTTTTAAATAATCAGTACAATGGAATCTCCCTTGGTTTCTCCTTCTTCTGGGTTACCTTTTTACTTTCTTGCCTTTTATCTAAATTGCCTGGCATGCACTTACTCCTCTGTCTATCTCCATCCATGTTATATCTGAATGCCACATCCTTTCTGTGTCCCCACTGCACTCTAAATGCACAACAGTTAGCATGTATTATGCTTTCCTACACAAAGAGTGAGCACTGTTCTCACTTGCTTTCCTATTCTAATGACCTATGTATATTACAGTGGCTAGTATATAATATAACTATAATGCATACTTACTGAATAAATGGATAAATTTTTTCATTCTCAACTAGGCCAGGCTTGCATATAGATTCAAATTTATCCTGAGTCAATTCAGGAGAGTGCCTACTATATTCCTACCCCATGCACTATATATTAGACCTCAGTGAATGCCATCTGGCCTAACTTTATAATGCAGAATCCTCCACAGTGCAAATGACAAGCACATTACCCTTCATTCACATGAGTTTAGTCTCCACAAACTGTATAATATGGATTTTTACATATATTCAGCCATTTTTTTCATGAGAGACAGATTTTCGATGTTTCAACTGTGATTAACAGTAAAATAGATAGCTAAATATTTTACTTAGAATTGATAAAAACAAGTATGTACTGTGCTTGGCATATGGAAGCATATATAGCATATAGGACAGGATGTGGAATTGGGCTGGAATCTTTATTGCTTCCTTTATTAGTCATGCAACTGTTGTGGACTGAATTATGTCCCCCTAAAATTCATACTTGAAGCCCTAACCCCTAATGTGACTGTATATAGAGACAAGGTCTTTAAAAAAGGTAAAGTCAAATGAGGTCATAAGGGTGGGCCCTAATCCAATAGGACTTGTGTCCTTATAAGAAGAAGAGCTACCAGAATGCTCTCTCTCTGCACACAGAGGAAAGGCCATGTGAGGACACAAAAAGAAGGCAGCTGTCTACAAGTCAGGAAAAGAGGCCTCATCAGAAACCAATCCAGCTGGCCCCTTAATCTTGGCCTTCTAGCCTCCAGAATTTTGAGAAAATAAATTTGTTGTTTAATTCCCCAGTCTGTGACATATTGTTATCATCCTGAGCAGACTAATGCAACAAAAATTAAAATCAGATTACATTTTTTGATCCTTGGTTTTTTTTTAATTGCAAAGTGGGTATGATAATACTATACCATATATCATAAAACTGCAGTGAAGAGATAATCAGATGATACATCTGGCATTTAACACAGTGCCTGACACATTGTAAGTGCTCGGAAACCATTAGCTATTATTGTTACTTCACGCAAAATCATCCACTGTAACCTATATTCTTGAGACTGAGACTGAGAGTCATTGAATCACATTTGGGATAATTAGGTCAGGCAGTATTTAGCCAATAAGAATTCTGCAAAGTCTTGGTCAATCCAAATAGGCACATACACGGTTTAGTCATCCTTGCTAACTATGGAAATTCCAAATACACTGTAGTAACAACCAATGAGGTACTTTATAGGCATGTTAACCAATTAAAAAGACAACTTACTATGACTAGGAAGTAATTATTATTAATTAATAATAAGTTAATAAGGTTACAACCATACAAAAAAAAAGAATGAGGAAAACGGTGAAAAAGGCAAAGAATCAGATTTTGCAAAGAATGTGAATCAGAAGGCTCAGTTTGCAAAATGCTAAAAACAGATGACTTTAGAAAAATTCACCTTGCCTCATGCATAATTTTTACCAGTTTCTCTTCATATAGAGCTATCTCTGCTTCTTTATGACCCCTGCCTTTATTTCTATACCAAACTTATTAAATGGAGATGGACTTTCTCTGATGGATAGCCACATATATTAAATAGCCCCATTCACTTTGATTCCTCTCTCTCTCTCAGCTACTTACCTTGGTATATGATGTCCTCAAAGCTCATATGGAATATCTTTATGTATTTTTTGTGAAATCACTGTCTATGGAAAGCTTTTATTCTTGATATAATTATAAGGAACTTCCCTTCACCTCCTCCAGCTCTTAGCTAATGCCTGCCTTTCTGTGTTTCCTTGCAGTGCCCTGTGTTCAGGCCCTTATAACTCAGACTGTGCAGTAGGATTTCTGCAACATGGGTTGGTGTTGGCATTAATTGCATCCTCCACTTCCTACTATCCCCCATTTCTCCTATTTAGCACATCATGGATGACAATGTCTTGTTTCGAGAGATTGGTCACTTCTACCTTTCTTCCAAGGTGACTTAAAACAACCCAGTGATCTGCTCTCAAAAGTTTTGCTGACAGCAGTTCTAAGGTCATTCGACTCACCCACTCATTCCTTCCTCAGATCAACAAATTAACTCTGTTCACATTACGAACTGTGATGACTTAAGTTAAATCGCATGACTATTCCTTTTCAGAATTGTACCAATGACATTCCTCTGTAAGCATTTCTTTTCCTTAAATTAGCTCAGTAAAAAACACTTTTATTTTCCCACAGTTACTCATTATAGTCACTGTTGCTTTCACACCAACATCCACCTTCATTTCATCTTCTTGAGCAAGACTATGACACATCTGTTCTTTGACTTTCCTTTTCCTCCTTCTCCTTCTTCTTCTCTTCCTTCTCCTCCTCCTCCTCCTCCTCCTCCTCCTCCTCCTCCTTCTTCTTCTAACAATTTGTCTTCTTCTTTTAACAATTCTTCTTCTTTTAACAATTCTGATCATGTCTGTATTGGTGCCACCCATTTACTGAGTCAGCGTTGTTCTTTTCATTTTTTTAACTTCTTAACTTTTCCCCCTAAACGTCTCTCCATTAATTACATCTGCAAGCAGAGGCATCTGTTTCACTCCTTATAACTTTATACCTTTTTAAGTTGCCCACAGGTCTCTAGAATCTTGAAAGTGGAAGAAGGCTCACTTACCCTTCATTATCTCTCATATTTTAAATTTAACTCATTTCTAAGAGTATATTCCACACTCTTAGTCTTTGTTCAATATTATGTTATTGTGGACAGTTCTAAATATTTGGTTTATGGTTCAGTTGTTTTTAATTACTTCCTAATGCATTCCACATTTTTATAAAGACACTTAAATTCTTTTTTTTTTAATTTTTTTTTCAATGTTTATTTATTTTTGGGACAGAGAGAGACAGAGCATGAACGGGGGAGGGGCAGAGAGAGAGGGAGACACAGAATCGGAAACAGGCTCCAGGCTCTGAGCCATCAGCCCAGAGCCCGACGCGGGGCTCGAACTCCCGGACCGCGAGATCGTGACCTGGCTGAAGTCAGACGCTTAACCGACTGTGCCACCCAGGCGCCCCAAGACACTTAAATTCTTTATTTGACATTACCCATCTTAATAAATTCAGCCATGGTGCCAAATTATGTTTTAAATATTTTTAAATGTTTATTTATTTTTGAGAGGGAGACAGTATGAGCAAGGGAGGGTCAGAGAGAGTGAGGGAGACACAGAATCTGAAGCAGTCTCCAGTCTCCGTGCTGTCAGCATAGAGCCTGACACAGGGCTCGAACCCATAAACCGTGAGATCATGACCTGAGCCAAAGTCAGACACTCAAGGGACTGAGCCACCCAGGTGCCCCATGAGGGTGCCAAATTATTGAACACATCTTTATTTTTATATTTCTTTCAGGATACATCAACTTTCACATATTTGATCTTCCCCAACTTACTTTAATATCTTCAACCCTATATTTCATGAACAAGATCACATATCTTTTACCCATATTCATCACAAGAGTAAAGAAAAATAAATCTTTCTGTGTCTTATCCTTTGAGAAAACGTTTTGTTGTTGTTTTGTTTTTGTTTTTGTTTTGTAGGGAGAAATTCTCATTCTCCTCATTCCTATGTTTTAATGACAGGATTTTCAATTCACTCATTAAGAGAAGGACATATAGAAGAAAACTTTCTATACTGAACTTCTTGTTAAATTGGAGAAAAACTGCAGCTAATTCACTCAATCTCACTGTGGGAGAGGAGTGATCCATCTGCCTGGTGACACTGGGCACTAGGGAGAGCTTGAGATCTACCGAGCCCTGGGAGCCAGGGCTGTGGCTGTACTGAAAACCATTTTTACCCCTTTGGACTTGTTGACTCTCAGATCATGAGCTCCTTTTGCTGCTTCCTTATTTTTCTCCATAAGATGAACATGAGAGGAGTGTTCCCCTGTGTGGAGGGAAGCATGTTGTTCTCTAGCCTCTCTGATGGGCCTGGTATTTGAGTGTGGGAGGTAGCTGACCCTAGGCCTGGGCTCAGTGAGGGCTGTGGGAGAGACCCCACTATGTTCTTCAGCCACACTAGTAAGGTTGTGTCAATGAAAGCTTATGAATTAAGTTATCTCTCTGGTTTGCGAGCATATTTAGAATTCTGGTTTGCGAGCATGGACTTCTAGTCCAGTCAGCCAGCATTCTGGACTAGAAGAGGGATATGTGGTAGTATTAGGCACCAAACTATGTTTGGCTGTGTGTGTGTGTGTGTGTGTGTGTGTGTGTGTGTGTGTGTGATTTGCGTATATTCTTAAGTTTTAAATGACTTTAGGTTTACAGAACACTTGCAGAGATAGTACAAGAAGTTCCCATTTATCCTTACCCAGCTTCTCCTAATTTAATATCTTGCCATAACTGTGATACATTTATCAAAGCTAAGATACTAACATTGGTACAATACTATTACCTAAACAACAGACTTAATATTACTGATGCCCTTATTCTGCCCCAGTATCCCATCCAATATTCCACACTGCATTAGTTATTATGTCTTCTTAGTTGCCTCTGATCTGTGATGGTTTCTCTGTCTTTCCTTGGCTTTCATGACCTTGCTACTTTGGAAGAGTTCTGTTCAGGAGTTTTGTAGAATGTCCCTCATTTTGAATTTGTCTGATGTTTACTCCTATTGCTGGGGATATTAATCTTGATCACTTAATTGCCAAATGGTTTCTGCCAGGTTTCCCTTTGTAATTAGCAAATGTTGGGAAGAAGACATTTCAGGGCTATGCAAACATCCTGTTTCTCCATAAACTTTCTCTCACTAACTTTAACATTTATTGGTTGATCATGCCTATAGCAGTTATTACTGTGATGTTCTAGTGGTGTTTTCTATTTTCCTCATTTATTCTGCATTTATTCATTGGAATTCTTATATAAGGAACTGCTATCTCTTCTGCCCCATTAATTTGTTGATTCATTTATTTGTGTCAGTATATAATTATGTATACTTATTTTATTGGTTATAATCCAATTCTGTCAGCTTTTAGCCACTGAAAACTATTTCAGTTGATTCCTGTGTCCTTTTGGCATGTTATCATCTTTTGAAAATAAGCCATTTTAATGTAGAGCGACATTAGATTTACAGAGAAGTTTCAGAGATGCACAGATAGTAGAGTGAGTGCTTATACAGAATACCTTTTACCCTATTTTCCTCATTGTCAGCATTTTACATTGCCATGGTACACTTGTCAAAACTAAAAAACCTATTGGTAGGTTACCATTGATTAACTCTAGTTTTTATTTGTATTTCATCAGTTTTCATTAATGTCCTCTTTTTGTTTCAGAATCCAGTCTAGTGTACCACATTGCATTAGTTCTCATGTCTCCGAGTCTCATGTCTCATGTCTCATGTCTCCTGCTCCGTGACAGTTTCTTGACCTTTTTTTTGCTTTTCATGACCTTGGCAGTCTTGAGAACTGATCAGTTATCTTGCAGCATGACTCCCATTCTGGGTCTGTCTGATGTTTTTCTCAGGATTAGAATGAGTAATGGGTTTTTGGAAACAATACCATGGAGGTGAAGTGCCTTTCTCATCACATCACATCAGAGGGTACATGATATCTGCATAAAGGTTCCCTAATGACGTCAACCTCTGCCAGCTGCCTAAGGTGGTGTTTGCCAGGTTTCTCCTCCTCTATTCTATGGAAGCAAATCATTAAGCATAGCCCACCCTCAGGGAAGGAGGACTTGGACTTAAAATGGTCCTCTGAGAGGGGGGAGTATCTACATGTATTATTTAGAATTCTTCTATAAGGAATACTTGTTTCGCCCCCCCCCCCATCAGCCTTAGTTTGCACTGAGAATACATCCAATTTCTTTTCTGTGAGAGTCCCATAGGCCATAGTTCTAGCTTTTTGTGTTCTTATTCGTGTGATTTCTTCCTGTTGATTGTCCTTCCTCCAGGTGCGTGTTTCTTTAGTGCTTCATGGTTTCTTTGGAACTGAGTTTCCTTTCCTTATGACTCAGCTCCTTCTCTAGTCTCAACCCCTAATAGGATGCCTGGGTTCTATTACATATGGCAGGCTGTCTCCATCTGCATGGGGCTGCCGCTGGCTTCTCTTTACTGCTACAATATCTGTAGATACTTTCCTTGTGTCTTTGTTCCTAATCTGAGTGTTTCAGTCCCAGATAGAAGAGTCTCTTCTGACCAAGCTCACCTAGCATTGTCCCGCCATGGTTTTTTGTGTTCGTTTTTGCCCCAGATGTTGTTTTTCTCTAACTCCTTTGTTTTCCTTCCCTTTCTACCCACTCTACTGTCTAGAGATCAATGTATTTATCTTCTCCTTTCTTCTCTTCTCTGGGGGCCTCAAGGTATCTCCTTGAATTCAGTGTGGGTAGATGACACCTGCTCAATTGTTGAAAGCCCTCCTTTCGTTATAGTGACCTGGCCTCCACCCAGTGCTGCTTGTTTTCCTTAGATTACTATGTGTCAGGTTGAGGCTTCTTTTTCTACACACAGCTTAGATACAATTAACTTTGTATGACTGTTTTGTTCTTGTCTCCAGATTGTAAAACACATAACAATAATTTTAATAATTCTGTCAGTAAAAGTAGCTATTATTTATTGAACACCCAACCTACATCAAACACTGTGCTGTCTGCCTTATATTCATAGACTTACTAAATTCTCACAAGATGTTGTTACCATATCCATTTTATAGATGGGAAAGTGAGACTGAGAAAGATAATTGATTTGCCACATTCACAGAGTTAATTTTAGAATTCCAAAGCCATTTTTCCTTACCATGTTATTTTGAGTCCTTCCCTCATTATTCAGATTAATCTTGAGCTATCTCTATAGCACATATTTGGCTCTCTGGATAGCATTTGAATTTTTGATGATGTTTAAATTAAAAGTACCCCTGTCTGTGGGTAAATGTATTCTCCTCTTGCTGTAAAATTTGAAGCTTCCATCAAAACACTGACCTTGACAATAATGAATGACTGATTGTCTTACATAATCCTCTTTAACTCTTTGTGGTAGGTACAGTATTATCCCCATTATGCATATAAGAAATTGATTTTAAACAATTTTAGTAATTTGCTCAATATAATTACACAAACAAGTTAGTGGCCAAACTAAAATTTGAACTCTGGTAATCCAACTAGAAGTCCATCCTCTAAACTAACTCTCCATATACTACAATGTTTCCAG
This sequence comes from Herpailurus yagouaroundi, assembly GCF_014898765.1. Lineage (NCBI taxonomy): Eukaryota > Metazoa > Chordata > Mammalia > Carnivora > Felidae > Herpailurus > Herpailurus yagouaroundi. Next base: position 16,489,164 of record NW_024412396.1, on the reverse strand, counting down.
GGGCTAACCCTAGCTATTATTAGCTATTAGGTTGTATTGCTCCCCCTTAGTTACCTGTGCATACATTATCCATTTCCTTACTTTTCATCCATAGTCTTAACTGAAAATTATCATGTGGGAAATAAAATTTTGAGTGGGTCTCCAAGGTTAAATGAAGCATTTCATTTAGAAACCATCATTTAGCGTATTCTCAGATTATGATATCATATTTATCTCCAGACCATTGAGAACAGTTAGTCATAATGGAACATTAAGGTTTTAAGCAGGTATTAGTCACAAAAGAAAAGAGATCATAGCATCCTGCTTTGATTCACAGATTCCGGGTAATAGAGAATAGTCACGTTAAGCACTGTAGATTCATTTCTAAATGATATGGCTTTACAGATTTTCAAGTATTAGTAATTTATAGTATGCTTTCTCTTGTTAACCATTTTGAAATTTCATTACTGCAAGTTTTAAGGCATGCTCAAATACTTGCATTTGTTTGGAATATCACTGTGTTCAGAATCAGGTATAATTGAACCAGGGCTTAGAACTTGAAAATCTTTGAGATTACAGAGATATTCATTTTTAAAGAATTGATTATAATGGGATTTAACCTGTTACATCTGACAATTATTCAGCAATTTCAGTTGAATGGAAAGCCACCCATATAAAAAATAAACCCACTTACATTCTGAAAGAAGCACAGTGAATTAGAGAATTTGAAAAAGTAAAAATCTACAGAAGGTGAGGTGAACATATTTTCCAACAGTTTGCTCTTGAATTACACATTGAAGGTATCTAATAGGAAAAAAGGATAATGACAAAATGACTGAAATATAAAGTGTGGGCTATACATTACTCTCTAAAAACCTTCTGAATGATCACTCTTGCATCAAAGAAATGAAGGCCTCAGACTTTCCCCCCTCAGCTGTTAGCTCTTCTACTACAGTGAAATATGCAGATATCTTTATCTCAGGCCCTGCATACTCTTCTCTTCAAGTCCCTTCATTCTAGGATATCACCACTCAAATATCGTTCCACAGTGTAAAAATGGTTTTTTTCTGGAAATAGACAAGGCAGCATTTTCACCTCCCAGACTATTCTTCCCAAAGACTCCATTACTATTAATGACCTCATTACTCTCAACAGCATCCATGTGTCTCCTAGTTACTGAGAGATGCAAAAGATTTTCGGTTGTTATTTTTTAAATTATGGTTACACCCACATGGTGTGAAATCCAAGGACTATAAGCCATGATACATTACAGAGGAACTCTTCCCACCTCAGCCCTTTGTGCCAGTTCCCCTCCAGAGGCAACCACTGTTGCCAGTTTTTTTATATATGCTTTCAGAGGTATTCAGCTCTTTTCCATAAGTGGTAGCATTTCAAACAAAGTGCTGTGCAGCCCTTCTGAAAAAAAAGCTTTCATGAGGCATAGTTTACACATTTACAATTCATCTATTTTTAACAGAACATTTGATGATTGTTAGAAAGTGTAGTCATGTGACCATTGCCACAGTCCAATTTTTATTATTTTTTTTTATTTTTTTAATGTTTATTTTTGAGAGAGAGAGAGAGAGATTGGACATGTGAGAGAGAGAGACAGAGCTGAGGAGGAGCAGAGAGAGAGGGAGAAACAGAATCTGATGCAGGCTCCAGGCCCTGAGCTGTCAGCACTGAGCCTGATGCAGGGCTCAAACTCACGAGCCGTGAGATCGTGACCTGAGCGGAAGTCGGATGCTCAACAGACTGAGCATTAGTGCCTCATGACATAGGCACCTCCCAAAGGCCTCACCTCCTAATACCATCACCTTGGGCATTAGGATTTCAACATATGAATTTGGTGGAGAGACATACAAATTCAGGCCATAGCATCTCAAAACCCTTACAGAGTTTTATAGTAAATTTTCTTGAAGGAAGCAGAAGAGGGTGCTTATATTACATGCTTCTACCAACCAATTGAACAAACACTAACATGCATTTGTTTTCTCCTAAGACTCTCTTTGGAGCTTCATTCTCTGGGTATTTCATTGCTCAGCACCCAAGCTTGTTAGGTCTCTATCTTTCCTTCTTTATTTCACTTTCCCTTCTCCCTCTCAAGAACGTTTTCTCTCTTTGACTTATGCATAGGATTTAATAATTCTTATTTGCTACAGTTCCCCACACTTAGAGATTTACCCTATAATGACTCCTCAATGTATTTCCTCCTAACACAAACAATAGCTCCCTATAAAGTGTTTGGTGAATAATCTCTTTTATCCTTGTTGCATTAGTAAGAATGCTCTTAGGAAGCACATGAGAGGAAATGGACTAGATAAAGAAGCTGAGACAAGGTCAAATGTAATTGCTACCTTTTGCAGAAGTGTCCATGCCCATTCTAACATGCCAAGAAGCATGTACATTTTCAATTAGTCCTATCAGACCCCTATGTATTCAGATACAAGAACACATGGTAATTGAGTGTCTTAATATTTCTGTGGTGAAATCCTGATTAGAAAGAGCAAGAACCCCAGCTCCACTAAAAAAAACAAATAAACAAAGAAACAGTAATAATAATACACATGTCATCATGTAAGGATTAAAAGATGAAGTATAAAAAGCACCTAGAACAATGTTTGGCACTAAGTAGATGCTCAGTAAGTAGGTGGCTGTTGGTATTTTTACATTTGTAGAAAGAAGAAATAACTGTTTAGTGACAATTTTTTAAAAATCTTTTTCGGGGCGCCTGGGTGGCGCAGTCGGTTAAGCGTCCGACTTCAGCCAGGTCACGATCTCGCGGTCCGTGAGTTCGAGCCCCGCGTCAGGCTCTGGGCTGATGGCTCAGAGCCTGGAGCCTGTTTCCGATTCTGTGTCTCCCTCTCTCTCTGCCCCTCCCCCCTTCATGCTCTGTCTCTCTCTGTCCCAAAAATAAATAAACGTTGAAAAAAAAATTAAAAAAAAAAATCTTTTTCTATCACTATTGGATGAGATATATCTCAAGGCATTCATCAAATAAATTAAACTCTCAGTCTTCCTAGGTAGAATGACTATAGGAACTTTATTCCCTCAACTCAACATAATAATTAAGTTTTGTTTTTAAAGGCCTTGACAGTTTCAACACGAGGACAATGGAGCCATTATCACCATCAATCACCATAAAAAAATGACAGATGATTAACTCATAGGTTGTGGTTTTGTAAAAATAGCACCTACAATGGAATTGAAATAATTTTCATATAATGCTGTATCTATCCTTTGACATTCATAACTGTTCCTTGAGGTAAGTAGAGTTCATGTGGTTATCTCCAGCATGGGTAAGGAAACCAAGGCTCAGACACATGGGTGAAGGCCTTTGGAATCTGAAAGCTGGGCCTTTTTTCTTATTGTAAAACTTTGATTGAATGAAATAATACATGTGAAAAGCTTCTTAAGTTATAAAAGTATTGTGAAAATACAAGTAGTTATGATTATATCTTGGGGTGAAATATCTAATAAATTCTAGAACCTGAAACCTACCATTTCTAGTTCAAACCAGACCATTTAATCCCACTGCCAAAAGCTTCAGAAGGTTGAGTTCTTCCCAAACTATGTTTATCTTGATACTTACTCTAAACTAAGGATCTGCCTTTCTTCTGGGTATATGTAGTGAGGTGGTGGTTAGAAGAGTCCTGGCCTTCAAGACCTTCTCTGGAGGCCTTCGGGAGATGGGTTATCTAAGACCAGGTCTCCAACAAGAGTCAGTTAAAAGCTTTGTAAGCAGAAAATACATCTAACCATTAAGCTTTAAGCTATGAATACAGAATTGGACACTGGTATGCTATGGATCACAGAGTCTCTTCTCCCTGATGCTTCTTGTTCAGAGTGGAGCCTCAGAACCTTACAATTCATATGTCTAGTGCCTTGCTACACTCCTTTCAACTGTGTGATAGATACATCTCCCTACATATTCATTATTCTTCCAATATTCGGTTGACACAATAGCTCCATCTCCAGGGTTACAGTCACCAGTAGTCATTGAATATTAAAGCATTTCTGAAAGTAACTTGCAAGTTTATTTCACATCATTGTTTTAGTGAAGTTTTTTAAGTCTGTTCCTATAGAATTCCTGAAAAATACACAATGCCTCTTTTCCTTAGGAAAAATGTACTAATTTCATTTGTGGAAAGAGTCTAGATTATTTCTGGGTGGGTCTAATCAGCTTTGTATTTCAGAGGATAGAATACTTTATAATCTTGGGGGAATATATTTACATAGAGATTTTTAATAAAAATCTCCAATACCTTTCCATCAATAGACATTTTGAATAATTCTCAATATCTTTCCTATTGACAAAATTGAAGTATCCAATTCAACTTAAAAATAAATCTTATGAAACCAACTTAAAGACATAAAAACTCAACATCTATATATGTCTGCCAACTTAAATTTAGTCTTAGCCTAAACAATTCAAGAGTTTCAAGAGTAGTTTTTCTTTTCTATCATGTAGTAGAGGGTGGTGAATGGTAAAGTTTTCCTGAATTACTGACAGACTGACTGAATTTTCCTCACTACACACTGTATTGAGAGATTCAGGAGTGAACCAGGTGTTGTTGCTACCTGCTGCCTCTCTTCCCATGTCTGAGACATAGACTGGAAGAGAAAAGGTGATTAGACTCAAAAAGAGAGCCAGGTGGCATCACACTTCTGCCTCTCTGTATCCCTCATGCTGTTGACTTAAGTTTAGAAACTACCTTTAAAGTTCAGTGGGAAAAGATTTTCCAACTTCTGCATTATAAGAAGATTATAAGTAATAACAGTTATGGACTGAATTGTGGCACATCCCTAGAAAATTGATATGTTGCAGTCCTAACCACCCATATCTCAGAATGTGGCTGTATTTGGAGAGGGTCGTTAAAGAGAAAATCAAATCATTAGGACGAGCCTTAACTCAGTATGACAGATGTCCTTTTTTTTAAAAGACTTAAAAAATTTTTAATGTTTATTTATTTTTGAAAGAGAAAGAGAGAGAGACAGATCATGAGTGGGGGAGGGGCAGAGAGAGAGAGAGACACAGAATCCTAAGCATGCTCTAGGCTCTGAGCTGTTAGCACAGAGCTCGACATGGGGCTTGAACCCACAAACCATGAGATTATGACCTGAGCTGAAGTTGGACACTTAACCAACTGGAGCCACCTAGGTACCCCAACAGGTGTCCTTTCAAGAAGAGGAGATTAGGACACAGACACACACAGATGGAAGACCATGAAGACAGGGGGAATGTGGCCATCTACAAGCCAAGCAGAGAGGCCTCAGAAGAAATCAGCCTACTGACACTGATCTTGGACTTCTAGCCTCCAAATTGTGAGAAAATAAATTTCTGTTGTTTAGGTCACCCAGTCTGTGGTACTTTGTTACGGCAATCCTAGCAAATGAACACAGTAAAACTAAACACATACACATACATACATAAACATAAACACACACACACACACACACACACACACACACACACACACACTTAGGTTACTTTAGAATCCATATGCAGAGTTCCCAGAAATAGCAGGCCATTGATTCTATTATTATCCCTGGCCCCTCACCAAAAGTTGAAAGGTGCTATTCTCTATAATCCACTGGCCAAAGGGCTGAGGAAGGAAGAAAGGTTAAAATGCCAGCTCTTACAATGTGATCTCTAGGAGATGGCAAACCCTTTGATCCTTTGTTTTTTCCCCTATCTCCCTCCTGGGATGACAATACACAGACTTGGAAGCTATGATTGTTTGATTCTATGATTGTTTGATTGTTATGAGGATTATAAGTGTGTGCGTGTGTGTGTGTGTGTATGTGTGTGTGACAGAGAGAGATACAGCAGTTAAGGATCCATAGTAAGCCTTATGTAAATATTTGCCTTATTATTATTTTCATCATCATAGACTTCTTGAAAAAATTTAATAAGACAAAAATATGTAAACTATAGCCTTTGCAACATTACAGGTGTCCAATAAATACAAGCTGGTACACTGGTATTGTAGTTAAGAATTTGCTTTGGAATCAGCAAATCTAGATTCGAACTCTGGCCTTTTGTTTCTTCTTTCCTCCCTCTCTCCTTCCCTACCCGCAAAGTCTGTTTCTGTCATAGTCTTTCCATCTTACTTAATGGTGACTCTCATCTTCCTGTACCTCAGGCTAAATGTCTTATTATCATCCTTGATCATTCTTTTCCTTACAAGCCTTGCAAACAATGTGCCATCAAACTCTGTTGATTCTACCTTCAAAATATATCCAGAAATGAAACACTCCCCCTACTCTCCCCTGCTGCTAACACCATGGTCCCAACCACTCTCATCTCTCACCTGGTTTATTTCAATAGCATCCTAAATAGTTCTATTTCTTTACTTCCCTTCAGTTTGTTCTGAACATAGCGGCAAGAATTCTTTAAAAATATGTTACTCTTCTGCTCAAAACCCTTCAAAGGCTTCTGAAGGTAAGAACCAAACTTACAATGACCTACCAGACTTTATATAATTTGCACACTCCCTTACCCCCACATTACCTATCTGACCTCATGTCCTACTTCTTCCCCTGACCTCACTCCACTTAGGTAACATTGACCTCATTAGCTGCTTTTGAACAGCAGGAATGTTCTTCCCTCAAATAATTCCATACTTCTCTTTTTCACCACCTTCAGGTTTCAGCTGCCCTGCAAACCCTATTTAAATTGTCAGTCGTCACCCACTGTCTTTATCCTCATCTTCCTAGGTCATTTTTTCATAGATTTATAATCTAAAACGTTTTATTTTTTACCTGTTAATTATCTGTTATTCTCCAGTATAATAGAAGTTCCTTGAGAGAAGGGATTATTATCTCTTGTGTTAACTGCTGTATTGTTACTATTTTGTGAATCCCCAGCTAGTACATAATATGTGCTTAATAAACATGTTTAATGAATGAATAAAAACATTATGTTAAGATACCATTAAGATGAATAATAGTGTTTAGTGTTTAGACATACTAGAAAAGATTAAGAGGCAGACAACAGAAGAATTTTAGAAAATTTAAGGATCTTAAGAAACTCAGTGCTGGATTTTATTATTTTCATACATTCTGACACATGTCAATAGTTCAGAAAAGCCCTTAAAAGCCAATAGTTATGACTTATACTGGAATGAAAATATATAAAGTTTAATGGTTTAACAAGATATTTAGTTATCTTTCTTTGAGGAACTTTCTTCTATTGTTATCATTTATAATATATATATAAATATACCAGAAAATTTTCATATATTTCACCTTACATATATAAGTAGCAAAAATAATAATAGAATCCATTTACTTAACACAGTATATTCAAGAAATATATTATCTTACTAAATCATTTAAAAATGTTTAATGTATTTCCCACTTCAGAAATGAATGAAAAATCAGAGATCTATATGCAGATTTGGAATCCATATCTAAGACTAACTCCCAATCCTGGTTTTTATCATTACTCTAATGTATCATCTAGTTAGTAGTATAGTTATTCCCTTGGAAAATACATAACATGTTCATCATTATTTGAAATAAAATTCCTAGGAAATCATTTTTACAGCAAGGGTATATTTAATAGAAATCTTCACATTTATTTTTAGAAACTGTTAACTGTTTCTTGGCTAATTTGAGAATAAATCAATGGACAAGGGCCACCTGTTGGTCTGGCTTAACATTACTTCCCATAAATGTTTCTACTTTCCCTTAAATGTTCAAAATCGATTATAAGATAATTTACTAAGACATAGGATTCCATAGGCTTTGTATAATTAAGAATTTGGCCAGCCTTTGTCCTTGGTTCCTGGGAGTTGACCTGTAAACCCTTGGAATTTCCCAGCTAATACACACTTCTTTGTTAATTATGGTGGTCTATAGTTGGTTTATGTTAACCAGATGACAAAGAATGGGGACTGACCATGCCAGAAAGATCAAACATATGATTGGAAGGTTGGGGTTTTGAACCACATGATATTAGGCCAATCTCCAGGGAGGAGATGGGAAGAGATTGAGTTCAACTTTGGGGCCAATGACTCAATCAATCATGCCTATATAATGGAACTCCAATAAAAACTGTGGACACTGAAGCTCAAGTGAGCTTCTTCAGTTGATAGTACTCTGCATTTTGTCACACATTCATTTGCCAGGGGTGTAATGTGAACTGACTCCATGCGGAGATGAAAGTGTAAACTTCATCTCCCATAGCTCATGCTATGTAGTGTTCTCTTTGGCTGCTCCTGGTTTATATCCTCTTGCTATAATGAAACTGTAGTAGTAAGTATAACACCTTCCTGAGTTCCATGAGTCATGTTAGTGAATTATTGACCTGAGGGGATAGTGGAAACTCCCAAATCTGTAGCCAGCTCATCAGAGTGCATATAGGCTGGGGACCCCTGAGCCTGTAGCTGATACCTGAAGTGAGAGTAGTCTTGTGGAGGACGGTGTCTTAGCCTGTGAAGTTTGGTTGCACTCTGGGTAGTTGGCATCAGAAATCATTACAGCTTTCTTTCCCTACCTCTATCCCAAAAGTTAAATCTATTTTGGTAGAAGTAACAACGTTAAATATTGAAGCTTTTTAATGCAAGAAGGCATTTCTACTTTGTTAAAAGGAGATAGTATTTTAACAGTGACAGATTCATTCATGTGATTCATTTTGTGAGATAACTGGATTGTCAGGGTCTCCTTGAGAAGATACAAAAAGCCACATCTTAAATATCTAAGAACTTGGCTTTGAATCTTCAGGTGAATATAAAATAAAAGACCTGATAAGAGTAAATTGTAACTCATGATCATTTCCATAGGAGAGTGAAAAAAATAGGTTGCCATGGTTCTATCGAGAGAGTATAAAACTTATAAGATCTCTGTGTGTTTCTAAAATATAATTGAATTTAGTTTCTAAATAAATTTAAAATTTAAGGATATTTACATGAAGAAACCACTCATGACCATTCCTAAACAATGGTAAAAATAAATCTGAACACAGGGTTCTCTTAATCCAGAAGATTCTTTTGCATACATTTGATTAAATAATACATTTGATTAAATATATCTTTGAGAGCCTTTAACCAAAGAATTATGTGCCTTCTTAATATTTTCTTTAAGATGTTTACAACTACAACTGGAAAAATAATCCCATTATACTTCATTCAATTAAATTACTTTAAAGAAAGAATAATATTTCAAACTTTTTTTCCCTACTGTTGGTATGGTAATGTCAGTGATTTTTAAATGTTACTATTTTATCTACATGGCTCTATTGGACAAATCAAAGGGTATATGGACTTTTTTATTTTTAAAGTTGTTCTGGATTATAGGTTCTAGGTGATGAAGCCATGACATAGATAACCCATATGAATCCTTGAAATGTCTTAGTTCTGGTTGGAGTTACGTTGGAAGAGGCTTAGTTTGACAGCCAAAGGTAATTTTAAAAGCATTTCATTTCTTACAGGCAATTGAAAAAGATCCCATTCAAAAACTAGACTAGCACTTATCACCCCCCTTTCATCCATTCCTCAATTTTCTTGCACCCAGGAAAAGCCTCAGAGCTTTTTATACATGTAAACCCGAAATGGTCTACAATACCCAACCTCTAGCAGTCTTTTTCTCCCTCTCTTCCAGCCCCATAGTCCTCTTCTTGATCTCTTAAAATGAAGATCAACCTTACCTCCTACCCTGTTACTGAAAACCCTTCCACTTTAAGAAATGAATAGAAGCCAGGGTGGGGGACGCCTGGGTGGCTCAGTGGGTTGAGCGTCTGACTTCAGCTCAGGTCATGATCTCACGGTCCATGGGTTCGAGCCCCGCGTCAGGCTCTGTGCTGACAGCTCAGAGCCTGGAGCCTGGTTCTGATTCTGTGTCTCCCTCTCTCTCTGCCCCTCCCTCATTCATGCTCTGTCTCTCTCTGTCTCAAAAATAAATAAACATTAAAAAAAAAGATATGAATAGAAGGGTTGGGGAATTAGATTTGAGTTTGCAGGGTGCTCTTTTTCAGATTGTTGTAGCAGGAGTAAACCTGAATTAACCCATTGATGTTCTTTCCTTCATATCTCATCTTTGGTGGAGGACAGAGTAAGAGCACCTGTCTGTTCTAATGTACCCATTTTTATTGCAAAGCCCATGTGAAGATATCTAATATTCTAAATCACATTGTGCACAATAGGAACACTCAAGTGAGCCAACAGATTGCTGATCTAATGATAAATGTACTTTTAAAAAGAACTGCATGTTTAAGAAGGTTTTTATGACATACTCAACTGGTACATCATCTCCATCACTGACAGGGCACATCTCAAAAAAAAAAGCCACCTTACTAGGCATGCTAGTGACATTATTTCTGCATAAATGTTCAAATAAGCACTTAGATGGCCAGCTGACTAGCTTGCCTGCTGCTTGATTTTGTTTAATTATTTTATGGGATGAAGCTATTAAATGAGAATATTTTGACAGGAAAATGTCCCTCAGTCTGAAAGTAAATGTCTCAGGTTTGCCTTTTTTATAAATACCATGGCATTTTATTAGAGCAGGGGAGATGGATGGCCCATTTCAAAATAGTTTCTTATTGTCATTACTCGTTTAATTAGACTGTATGAAACTGGTATTCACAATTGTAATGCTAGCCAGGTGACTTAATTATCGTTGTTGTTGTTTTATCCCACCCAAGTAAACCAACTCCTCACCCGCTGTCAGCGCATTCTGTATTTTCCTCCGAGGTGGTAGAAAATTTTATTCTTTTGTATTTCTGCCTGTTGTCCATTGCATTATTTTTTAAATAAAACTTAACTAGATTTCATCTCCATGAAGATTAGTGTTAGAAGGTTTCTGTTTTACTTCACTACCATTAGCCTTTTTGGTAATTACTTGGTTCATTACAAAAAAGACAGGCTCTGATACTGCACACTTTTTTTTTTTTTAATTTGTTTTTGTATTCAGGGCACTTGAAGGGAACTTTACTCTTCTGGTGTTCTCAGTTACCTGGTGAATTAGCATGCGGTTTGTCTACTAAGGATTGTTGGTATCTTCTGTAAATGCAGCCATTAGAATGTATTCTTTGCTACTTAATTGAGTGGAAATTGCACTCCTGTTTTGTTTTGTTTTTTAACAGTCTATGGATTACATTTTAATGTAACTTGTAATGTTGTTATTCTGTTTTGTCCTCTTTTAGGGGGTGGAATTACTATATATAATCTGTTCTGCCATGAGGTAAAAGCTGTTCTAGAACTTTGAGACAGCTGGTAAATGAACTCGTGGAATTTCATGGGAATCACAAATACTATTGTCATACAGTACTGCTGAGTAACACAGACATCCTCAAGGTCTAGGTTATGGGTCTGGGTTCCCCAGAATGTAGAAAATATGCATTTATCCAATATTCATAAACCCAGTGTAGATCTTTTGGTATATTTATAGAGATAATTGTATTTGAATTAATAACCTTGAAGCAATTAGAATACTTTGGGAAATAGATAGCAAAGAAAGACTCAATTATTTTTTATGAAATTTTTTAGGATTTTGTTTTATTATATTCCAATTATCTAACTCATACATTGTATTTATAAATATACATATAATATAACATGTTTTATATACTAATTCTTAAATAATGATAGGACTGTATATCTCAGTCACTTGGGATGAATTAGTTTGCTATAATTAATATGTCTGTAATCTAAAGGAGTCTGAAATCAATCTGTTCTACTGAATTTTACACTTTAGAAGATGGCATCTAGAGTGAGTTCCTGTTTACTATATACTCATGCTATGACAACTGTAACAATCATTGCTATTAATATGTATTTTAAATTCTGATAAATATGCACTGAACTCACTAAAATAGTAGAGGATTCATTGACCTTGTGTTAATTGATTCTTAGAATAGAAATTTCCCATAGGTACAATATATGTCCACAAAGATTGTTTTCTCTACTCTTGTCCACATGTGATCAATCTCTGGCCCTTTTTGATGGCTAAGTAATACTGTCTGCATTGATTCAATAGCTTATACTATGCAATCAGAAGCAGTTAAAATAAGCTAGCTGTATAGGAGAGACCAGCATCTTCAGACTGTGTGGTGTTTTCAGCATGTTTGTAGGTTTCTTCTTTGGACTAGCTACAATCCTGGAGTGACAAGATGGGATTCCAAGTTTATATATATTTATGGGTGTGCATGTGTAGGTATGTGTACCTTTGTGTGTTTTGGGGGGAGGGTCTTAATGTGATAAGTAGCTATTTTAAAAAAATATTTTTTCTGTTTAAGTAATCTTAAAACACAAGCACATTTTCGGAAATCTAATGAATACATGATAAATAGTGTGCCACTGCAGGAAAATGTGGCTTCCTTATGAGAAAGTGACATGTTAACCAGACCCAGGCAACAAAATAATTATTCATTTAACAGCTTTATCCTGAGGAGCAAATAAGCATTTTGTGCTGAGTGATTAGATGAGTACAAAAAAAAAAAAAAAAAAAAAAAAAGATTACCTATCCTGTTACACTCTTCTTAAAATTTTCGAGGTTTAGCTGTATTTGATGAAACTGAACTTGATTAATTAAAAAAAAATACACCCACCTTTACCAGAAAAGAGTAATACCATCCACTTCTCTTTAAAGTGAAAACTATGGAGACTAAAAGTAATAGGTTTACTACGTACGGTCCTAATGAGCAGGCACTAAATACGTACTGAATGACTGAGCACGCTTGCAGTCACCAAGTTTGTTCAGACATTAATAGCATTGACAGGTGCCAAGTTCACATGCCCTAGACTTCATAATGTTTTTCTCCAAGGGAGGTGGTCTTTACTGTGGCTAATTTAATTGGTATATCATATTGTTCCTTATAATTTTAGAATCTGTACTAATTTGGTCAGGGAGTGAAATAATGCCATTTTAGCTTGAGCCATGAAAAGAAGAATTTTCTGAGTCAATTTAAAGTGTATCTTTTGTCCTCTGAGGGGGGCTCAGAAACTCTGCCTTCCTGCATCTCCTCACACCAGCCCTTTGCCCCCTAAGAAGGGTCCAAGACCCTGACTGTGCTTCATTACGGTTGGTGAAGTTTTCCAAGAGGTTGAGGATGGCTCCTGTTCACACAGTCCAAGCTTAGATGCAAACTCCATTTGAGGTAGGACATGTCACAGGATAAATGCACAAGTCTGCTTTGGTTAGAGGCTGGTACAGGCCTACTTGGTATAATACAATGACTGTTCCCATAGTCCATTCTAAAATATCTTGGGTTTTTGGGTCCAAATTCTAAATATAAACTACATGTTATTTGAATTTGGACACTTCACAGGAAGACAGGATTATTGGACCAAGTCAGGATTTCAGTGCTCTTGGGCCCCTTGGTCAAATAACATTCTAATTCCACCTTAAACCCACCATAATTTCCTATGAAAACAAATCCAGAGGTATATTTACCTACTTGACAAATACTGTTTTAACTACAAAATTCACCTATTTCTAAACCATATCTAATAATAATAACTGATTCATGTAGTACTTACTATATGTCAAATGCTATAAGTATTTAACATGGAATACATTATTTGATCTTCAGAACAGTTCTATAAAGTAAACATTAGTATTCCTATCTTATCATTAAATGAGAAATCTAGGTCTGTCTTTGAATACTCACTTTTCCTTGCCCTTCATGCAATTCATCGCCACATCCTGGTAATTTTATCCTCAATAGATGTCTTGGCTTTGGTGTCTTTGGCTCCACCTTTGCTAGACCATCTCATACATTGTTGGACCAGACTTCTCACTGGGTCTCCTCATTTCAGTGCTTGCTCCTCTTCAATCCATTCTCTCCTAGGAGCAAAATGTTCTTAAAATCAAATGAAATCACTTTAATATGTTGCTTAAAATCTTCCTGTGGGCTCCCATAACAATGAAATAAAATCCACACTCTGTACCACAGTCTACAGTTCCTGCATCCTTGTCCCCTGTTTACATCTCCACTTCCGCTTTCTTCCCATCTCCCCATCTTCTAATCACAATGGTCATCTTCCAGCCTTTGAATGTGCCATGTACATTCCTGCCTCATGATCTCAGCATAAAATCTCTCGTCTGAGTGGAATGCTCTTTTCCCCTTTTGTCATGTGGCTAATTCCCTCTATCCCTGCAGTTCTTCATTTTAAATATTACCTCCCACAGAAATCTGCCCTGATCAAACTACCTAGACTACATTTCTCCATTCTCATTTTCAATCTTAATCCCATCAAGGGGTGCCTGGGTGGTTCAGTCAGTTAAGACTCTGACTTTGGCTCAGGTCATGATCTCACAGTTCATGGGTTTGAACCCCACATCAGGCTCTGTGCTGACAGCCCAGAGCCTGGAGCCTGCTTCAGATTCTGTGTCTCCCTGTCTTTCTCGGCCCCTCACCTGCTCACACTCTGTCTCTTTCTCTCTCAAAAATAAATGAAAATTTTAAACAATATATTTTAAAAAATCCCATCTTTGTTCCTTTCGTAAATTACCACATCAAGTCACTTTATTTATATACCTACTTGTCATTTTTGACGAGTGGATTGTGTCTTCTCCTAAGACACATATTCCAAAAAGGGCAAGTACTATCATGGTCTTCTTGACTATTGTTCCCTCAGCAAAACCTAGTAGAGAATAAAGCATATTCATTAAACAAGGTATGAACAAATGAAGGTGAGTTGTGAGACCAGTTACTCATATAGTTACTCATAACACTATATATATGTATATGTGTATATACATACATATGTGTGTATATATGTGTGTGTGTATATATATTACTCATATATAATATGCATATATTATGTACATATATAATATGTATATATATATTACCCATAAGAGTTATGTTCTGTAACGTTGCAAGGAGCACTGAATTAGCAGATAATGAACCATTGCATCTAGGGGAATTACGAGGTTAGGTTCCTGAGAGCCCTTTGGTTACAACATTTTCATTAATCATACATAACCTGGTTTCATGTGTGTTTTTGTTTAAGAACACCTTAGTTAATATATATCGTTGATTTATTAACATTGAACTCATGGCCAACAGCACTATAACTCATGCCTGAACAAAGCTTAGCTAACACACATATTTTCTTCATAAGGCACATAACAGTCTTGAGCCTAAGAACACTAGACAGCACTTGAACACCGTGTGTGGAGGCAATTTTAAACAGCAAAATCATTAACAGAAAATGTAAAAAGGCAAAGAATGTGGCACTAAATGAACTGCAAAAAGAACACTTGTTTATGGTATGAGAGCTGAAACAAGGAGGCAGGGCATTGCCTTGTTCACCTCAGTGAGAATGTGCCCATTGGGTGACTCACATTTTTCTTTGTTCTGTGCATTCTATGCATTTAAGCAAGTAGCCAATTCATGGGTATGGAATCCACACATAATGAGGAAGATCTATGTAGCGGGGAGCTACTATCATCACCATTCTTAAAAACAAAGCTTGGAAAGTTAAATGGATTTCTATTTATGTAAGGCTCATCACATTTAAAAATTTTTTTTCCATTTGATCATGGACCCATAAGAACTTCATCCTGTAGGAATGGGGAAGCATTGCTCTGGGTGAGGCCAACTAGCAACTCATTCTCCCACCAAATTTATTCAAATGTAACAAAAGCTTAGTTTGGTAATGTTCATGGTAAACACTGATAAATATATAGTGATTTTAAGAGATTGCTATATTCTGAAAGAATAAAACAATACTGACCCAGAGTCCTAAAATCCAGCATCTTTTCCCATCATATCTGGTCCTTGCCCTTACCATTAAAAATGACCACATCACTTGATTAAGTGAATATACCAAACAGAGACCTTTTCTGTCATGTCATAAACATAGTGTAGGCTTTTTTTTTTTACCATTCCTTTTTTTTTATTACAAAAGCAACATATATTTATCATAGAGAATTTTTAACTTATAGGTAAGCAAAAAATATATATATGTACATACAAATATACAAATATATATATACAAATACACACACACACACACACACACACACACACACACACACACAAATAGCCCCTTTCTAGTGTGCAGGGATCATCACTGTTAATCTTTCAGTGCATGTCTCTGTAATTATTTTCCTAAGGCTACACATGCTGGGTTTTTTCCCCCTTAACCATATGTCACTAAAGTCTTTCTATGCTAGACTGGACTTGTGTAACATTTCCCTTTGTTCTAAGTAATTCTTTGAGGATATCGCATTGCCTTCTCTTTTCCATGTGTGGTCAGGAGCAGGGACACTTCCTTCTCTTCAACTGTTCACTGTAGGAGAACTCATTGTAGTTCTCTGGTCTAATATGCCTGCCCTCTTGCTGGGGTGAAGTCTTGGGGTTCTGACAAGGAAGAATCAGTCTGGACCACCATTTTCAAGTGGACTCCTAAAAAAAATCAGTGTCATGTTTAAGAGAAAAATACTATATGGTTTTTCCTTAGGGCCAGAGCTCTGACAGCCAGTTTCTTTCTTCAGCTTGTGTTTGTTTTTAGTTTACTTCATGATGATGGGTCTGGAGACACGGCTTACATGCACACCTCTGAATAGCTGAAAAAAAGATTATCACTAGACAGTTGAGACCAGTAATCTATTCTCAGAAATGAAGGCCAAACACTAACAAGCTACCAATAGAAGATATAAAGAAAAGTGAGTCAAATATTAATGCAGTTCCTGATTTGGATGATTGAACACTTTCTGATCTCAGAATATGAAATTCATTTAGAGAATGCATGTAATACTCATATGAGTTAAGGTATTTTTCATGTGTCTAACTAGATCTGCTCTAATAAATTTTGTGAAAGTGTGAGGGAGAGAAGGCTGCAATTTTACATTCTATTAGGCAGCCCCTTCAGACTCTACAGTGACAATTTTATAGAAGTCGATTACTGAGCTAGAATTAAGCTCTTGAGTGATTTGATGATATTAGCTTCAGGTAAGTCTCATTTTGATATGTCTAATAAGGATATACACACTGAGATACATTCTTGAAGCCTGCTGGAGATATTGATTACACATCAGGAATACATTTAAACTAATTCATGAGATTCTCGTCAAATCCATGGTTGGGCAATTTACATGATAAAAAAAAATAAATGATGATTGATTAGCAAGAATCACATTTAAATATAGAGTCTCTCCTAAAAGCTTTTCTGTTGTATCATATGGACATGCTGCTTTGATGAAATAGTACATCAACTTGCCCCTAATCGTAATGTTTCACTCATACTTAACATAGAGAGGTCTGTTTTACTCCTGTACTATTCACCAATTTGAGCCCAGCTGACCTGATTTATTTATGCTTCATCTACTTTTATTTCTTACAATGGCTATTCATCATCTTACAAAATATGGAAGTGTGGGTAAAGTCCCTGTTGATATGATACTATGATGCTTCACATATTTGGATTTTATAAGATATTTTCATAATAATTCTTTAATTTTATAAATTTAATAATCCCATGGAGTAGTAGTTTCAGATACTGTTTTGGTCACTTTGCATAATTAAAATTGAAGTTCAAAAAGATTCAATGACCTGTCTAAGCTGGTAAGTTAGAAATCCAGATCATATTACTTCTTCATTACTGTATTCCCTCTGTATCATATTTCTCCTTTTTGTGCTTAAGGACTAAAAAATAAAAAGTTAAATTTTGAAAAACTGGAAAATTATACCAAGTTGCCAAATCTCTTATATTCTCAAGGGTAAAATAATTATTAATGCAAAATTTAAAAGATGTCATTGAAATTATTACTTTGAGCCAAGTCTTACAGTAAACAGAAACACTATAAATTTACCTGTATTATTATAGTTTATTTTTTTTTTTAATTTTTTTTTTCAACGTTTATTTATTTTTGGGACAGAGAGAGACAGAGCATGAATGGGGGAGGGGCAGAGAGAGAGGGAGACACAGAATCGGAAACAGGCTCCAGGCTCTGAGCCATCAGCCCAGAGCCTGACGCGGGGCTCGAACTCACGGACCGCGAGATCCTGACCTGGCTGAAGTCGGGCGCTTAACCGACTGCGCTACCCAGGCGCCCCTATTATAGTTTTTTTAAAAAAGACAAGAATACCCATTACTAAAATGGCTTTCACACTAAAATAATTGTAAATATGCTGTAAAATGATAAATCCTATCCAATTAAAATATAGAATTATCAAGGTGATCCACAAATAACAGAGTTTGGGATTGGTTAAAACAGGAATTAGAAAGGCCTGAATAATATAGACAAGGTCTGTATGAAGTGGAAAGTGCTGTAACAGGAGCTAGAGAAATAGACAAAAGAGAAGTTAATTAGCAGCTTTTGGTCCTGCCTCTGATACTTTAATTATCTGAAGGGATGCTGCTAGATTCTCAACAAAAATTTCACAACCAATTTTATTTCAAGTTACTATAATCATTCCAAGTATACCCATACATCCATGTCATGTGTAGTAAGTGTTACAAACTCAAAACAGTGATATATTTTTATCACTCTAGGTGGGTTAGGAAGCATAACTTACTAGCTTGATATGGGACATGGACATTAGCCCTGTTCTACCTCAGCAGCGTCCCATGGACGGAACTCTTGGATAGTAAAGAAACACGTTGCCTCCTAAAGAGGAATGCTAGGAGAACTCCTTGTTATTTCTCTGAAGATGCCATTGTATCTGCCAGGTCATGGTCCTTCTTAGAGAACCAACCCCTAAGCCCTGCCTGCTGTGTCTGTAGTCTGTGATGTTATGCCTGCCCAGGGCCATTACTAATTAAATGTGAGCCAATCTGATTCAATTAAGAATTGGAATGACATGGAATCTAAATCAATGGGGTGTGCTAACTTAAAGAAGAGATTATGTAGAACTGGAAAGCCATTTTCATTTTTTTGTCGTATAGGCGCTGTGGCAGAGAAAGCTGGACACCAGTGAGAAGCAGGAGAGGAAAGCAAAGATTTCATACCACTTTGACCAAACAAACAAAGAGATGGATTTTTGCACTTTTCACATTCCCAGTTTCTCTGTTGGGACTACCTGACCTGGTGTTCCTTTTGAGTTAGTAAGTTATCTTTGTATTACTTGGATAAGGAATACAAGCTTAAGCTTAAGCTTAAAGCTTATTTAAACGAGCCTCTATTTATTCCAATCAAATGGTCCCTGATATAGTAACCATGACCTGTTGCAAGAGCAGTAGCAGCTCTGTGCAGAGGGGAATCGCTGAATGGCCATGCTGCTTCAGACAGGGTTTGAGTTGAATTCGATTCAGAGTCACCTCTCCCTACAGGAGAAAACTATACAGTTCACTAAACCTGACATCCTTTTAGCAGGGTTTGACCAGCAACACTGGTATGTGTTTTATTCTCTCTTGCTTTTAAAATTGCAGAATTTTCAACCTGATGATCAAATCCAGCATCTTTTTGTGGTAAATGAGAAAACTGAGAAGCAGAGAGGTTAATTCCCTTATTCAGGGCTCGGGAAATTCCTGGTCTAGATTTCTTCATCTGGTCTGTCTCTGTAGGGCCAGTCTATTGATAGAGAGGTCTTTTAAGTTTTCTTCTCTTGTAAAAAATCGAAAGACTCTGCTGCCTGTAAAACCTCCACCTAAGTTTATGTATCCAGTTAGAATCGTGATCAGTTGCATATAACAAAAAGCCAGAGATAACAACGGCTTAAACATATGAAGACGTGTTATATTTTATCCCACACAAAATCAGTTCAGAGGTGTGCAGTCCAAGGTGAGTGTGGTTCCATGGTTTCAGGGATCCAGCTTTCCTCTTTTTTTCTGTTCTTTCCTTCTTAGTATCCAGCTCCATCTTCAAGGTCATCGCAGTGGTCCAATATGGTGTTTGGAGTTTCATCCATCAAATCTGAATTCCAGGAAGCAGAGTGTAGGAAAGGGGAAGAGGCAGAGTGGCACATCCTAGCTGTCTGTATTCCCCACCTAATAGCTTTTGCTTACAGCTTACTGGTCATAGCTCAGTTAAATGGCCACTGTAGCACCAAAGGAAGCTGAGGAATACATTATTTTAGCTGGGCACATTGCCACTCTGAATAAAATTGGAGCTCTCTTATAAAGAATAAGAGTAAATAAATCTTGGGACCGCAACTAGAAATCAATGCCATACACTCCTAGAATTTCTGTCACCAGTTTTTCCTCAAAGGATATCTTTTGTAGATGTCTCAGAATATTTCCATGGTTAGATGACATCTTAAAACTGCAAGGGTCAAAGAAACCCTTCCTGCATTCTCTTCCTTTGCAGTGAGAGCTCCCCAGTGTTGCCTGAGCTTCTGCCTAGTTCTGGTCTCTATCTACTGATTCCTTTCTTCTTACCCTGTCAGAGATTTTGCTGCAGTGCATGGTAATACCAACAACCAACAGTACATGGTGATACCCCAGATATGTTCTACCTACTGCTAAAAAATTTTGCATGTAATTACAGAATCCTAAGTAGGAGAAAGACACTAAAGCCATGGCAAAGCAGTCACTACACCTCATCAAAAGATAATCTGTAAAATGACAGTTAATAGTGGTTTCAACCTCATAGGATTTTAAAGATGATCAAATAAGTTAATACATGTGCAAAACACTTAGGACAATTTTGGGAACAAAATAAATGACCTGTGAATACTTGTTATTCATCATCATCATCATCGTTGTTGTTGTTACCACATGGCTTTTTTTATAGTGAGAAATATTTAATGAGAGGCTAGGAAGACATTTATGCCCCCAGAACTGAAATTCCTCCCAGGCGAATCACTAATGGGTCTAGATGACAAGAGAGGCATTATGTTCAGGAAGCGACTGTTCAAATGGCTACTGTAATACATAGTTGATCAAGTTGCTTAGTTGGTAAAGTGGTCCCTTTTAGCACAAATGTTGGGAGATATGCTTCCTGTAAAGGAAGTTTCACACCCCTCCATATGGGGTCCTCTGAGCCACAGATAGCAATGAGGTGGCTATGAAGGTGCTTGGAGGAGAACTAAGAGGGAGACATGCTAAACTTGCCTTCTTCACAAGTTTGCATAAACCCATTGCTGGTAAATTGGGTTCCAAATGTCTCTGGATGAAGCTTTTGCCAACTGACAACTGGGCTTCTTAACTACATTCCAATAATGCACATATACTTTTGTGGGCTGGATGGAAATTTAATGTTGTTCTAAATTAAGTAGAGAACAAGAACGTGTTAATTATATGCAATGATGAACCAAGTGTAAAAACTGAAGTCTTTAAGTTTATTCTTTGAAGCACATTCCTAGTTTATTTAAAAGAAATGAAAGTAGGGAATTGATGAAACCACTTTGTGCCTGAAAAACCTGGATCACTGAAAGAACTGTGTTGTGAACACTGTTAATTTAGTAATTATTGAGATACCGATCTGCCCTCAATAGTGATTGCAATTAAAGTCTTTGATTTGGGAGTCTTTTTATTCTTGCTATGGCTCTCAGAGTGTGTGAGAAAATTCTGAGGATTGACATTTGGAAAGAAGCAGAGTGACTGTCTGTAGCTGTAGTAAATCATTTCCAATGAACAGTGAGAATTAGAAACAAGGGCAGGAACAAAAGGTCTAAGGGAAGAGGATCCTAAGTGAAAAAGAAACATGTAATTCTATCAAAGTGGTTTGTACTGGCTTACTACAAAGGCCTGTTCACCTGGCAATCATTTTTTCTAACAGGTTAGGAGAGGAAAAATTGCAAAGCTTCCATGGACTGAAATTCATTTCAGACACCTCTTTGGGTCTTTTCTATTTGTACTTCATGTGGAGGTGTGCAAAAATAAATCCTTGAGTATGATTTTCCATTCTTCATTGTTGGTTAAATCATAGTGTCTCACATGAGGAATATTAACACTAAGCACTTTTATAGTTGAGGAGAAGGGAGGCAAGGATTATCAAGGAAGATCTCCAAACAGCGTGGAATTGGAATTCAGGAAATTAATTTCCCTCCTCCATAACTAACTGCCTTCTTACTAATTCTGTGGCCAAGTTTTTCTCCTGACTTCTTGAAGGCAAGTCATATTTCTTAATGAAAAGTGGGAATGATTCTTACCACCTGTCTCATCTATTTGGCACAAAGGTTCAATACATAGTAGCTGTTTATTTGTTTAATGTGTCAAATTAACAAGAAAATCTGCTGAATTTGCAAATCTGCAGCCCAATCTGGAAGGTAGGAATATGGATATAAATAAAGATAATATAGATGCAGAAATATAGTATGCTTTGCTTTATAATCTGTTGATTATCAAAGTCTGGTATTAACTAGTGATTATTTTTTTGTTAGTAAATATTTTTTGTTAGTAATTTTATTTAATCAGTAAAGATAGTTTAGGGAGTGGTCTGGGTAGTTAAAAAGTAGTTATCTGCTTTGCAAGTGGGGAGAGAAAGACCTGAGAGATGCAGATGGCATCAACAAACTGCATTTGGATTCTGAAACACAGTTGAGGATAAAGAAATGAAGACTCTTTCCAAAGGGAGGGGAGCACTCCATGAAGGAGAAACATGGAGGTTCGTTGGCCTGCAATCTGACTGGGGAGGAGGAAGGCAAACAATAGCCAGATGAATCTATGAAACTAACTTTTACAGAAAGAGCAAGTATCACAAGAGGAAGGAGGAAATTATGGGAGGTCCCTGGTGACTCACCAGGTTAAGAATTGGAAAACTGTTCTGAAATAACATCTAAAATATCCACTGCCTGAATATTAATCACAGAACCTGGGTGATATTAAAATCAGAAAGTATTTGTGATCAAAAGCAAGACAATGTGATTTTATGATCCTGGGTAGGATAGTTTCTGTCTGACCTTGGTTGTTAATTGAGACCCTCTGGCCTGGAGAATTAAGTCTCCCAGGGCCCTGGTTTTTGCAAGGTACCTTTTCTTGGAAGCTGGGTCCTTCCCAGTTTCCCCTTGACACATATAGGGGACCCATTTAAATTCTTTTTTTAAAAAATTGGTTTAAAAAACTGTTTTATTATTTTTACGTGCTGTTACAAATGCCTATTGTAGGAGGTCCAATGGATCTGAGGGCTCATGGCTCACCAGTGTAATATATATGACCATGGGAAATAGCAACACACAGCAAACTTTGCTGGGCAGCACTTGGACAGGGTAGTGAAGGGGGAGTCCTTCACTGCATGAGACCATAGGCAAGAGGACTCCCATCTAGAATAGGAGGATCACAAAAGGACTTCTGGCGGTGGGGGGAAGGACTATCAGAGAGGGACTTTACACATCTAGATGATATTTTTCAGCAGCACTGCAATGAGTCTCTGGGTCAGAAAGCTCCTAAGGGCCATAGCAGCTTATAACCACATTGCTATCTGTTAACAATGAGTAATAACTGCGCAGTGAGGTTTCCCAAGGTATGCAAAGCAGATAGGCTTAAATGGTTAAAGAACTTTTTTTTTTTTAATGATTGCTTGGGCTATTTTTCAAACAACTGAATGTGTCAAAATTTGAGTCTGGTACTGGTGGATTTTAGAGCTAACAAGTTTCAGCCTGTAGTAAAGAAATAAGCAAACTGGCTTATGACACAGAGGTCATCCATCGCTCATTTATATAACACCTGTGATAAATCTTCATACAAAAATTCAAACAATAAATAAATAAAAAGTGGAAAGTAAAAACTACTCTGTAGTTTTCAACCAATAAATCAGTACCGTTAACAATTTGATTTTTACTCACATTTTCATGCACACACATACTACAATATAAACAATTTTACATAAGTGGAATCACATTATGGTAGCAAACTATACTAGTCTCTGACTTTTCTTCATTTGACAATGGTAGACATAGGTATAGAGCTATATTATAATTTTTATTTTTGCATGGAATTTTACTGTATGTATGTTCATACTACAATTTACTTTCATAAATCCTTATTGGCATATGTTTAGGTTTTATCCATTTTTTCACTAATATAAACAATTTTTCAATTACCAATTTTGTGCATCATTTTCTAATTTTCATAAATTCCTAGAAGTGGGATTATTAAATCAAAGTGTATGAACATTTAACATTTTTATACCAATTACCATATTGCTTCCCACATTTTTATCAATTTACACTTCCATGTATATTCATGAACTTTAAATTAGGAAGGACTGCCAGGAAGCTGAAAAAATGAATTGAGACATGTAAAAGTTGCTATGGGTAAAACTATGTTCTTAAAATGGTGTTTGGAACAAGAAGGTGATCACAGAAGGGATATATCCTGTTTCTTCACTCTTGGCAAACGATCCACCTTTAACTTCCATAGAAAGCAGAAGTCAATGGGATTGAAGTCTTCCAGCCTTCAGTTTCTACCCTCAACCTCATTTCCATTCCAGTGTCACCTTCTGTATTAGAGGAAGAGGTATCTCTCTGATGCTCTTGACCTCTCTGTCTCATAGACTGGTCACTCTGTCTCCCTCCATTAAATACTTTAAACCTAGAAACCTGTTTAAAACATCTTTAAAACATTCTAAAAGCTGTACCTTTGACTGTGCCTTCTCTTCCAGTCTTCACCTACGGCAAAAGAAAAATGTGCCAAGTCCCAAGTATATGAAAGTGCATATAAAAAATATGTAATATGTAGTCCTAAACCCAACAGAACATTTCTGGGACTCTTGAAAACTTTCACATATTTCTGTGACATAAAGCTGTCTAACAACCAATTCCAGGAGACAAATTGTAATCCTCTTCTTAACAAATTCAAATTTAACGCATAGAATCCTTTCTCATGTGGAATCAATTCCCCCTTTGGCCTCATGCCTAGTCCTTCCTCTTTCGGCTTACATAGACCCGCTGAACTCTACCTGAATGGCTTGGCTCTGCTCTGCTTGACAAGGAAACAAATTAAATTCTGACTTTTCTCTGGTAGTCTTTGTATATTCTTTGATTCTGCCTTCCTCCATGTCATTGTAATACTCAAGAGAGGTTTACACATCCAGCCTCTACTTTCTCCATTTCCACTTATTTTTCAACCCACTGAAATATGATTTCTGCTTCCACCAAATTAACTGAATATGCTTTGGCAAAAGTCAACAAAAAAATGGACTTCTAATTTACAAAGTCAGTGGTTTATTTTTACTTTGCATTCTGGGTGATCTCCCTGTAGTCTGACCATTTCTGCCTTGAAATTTTTTTCAATCTTGGTTTCCTCAACACTGTTTTCTCATTATTTCCTTGCTACCACTCTGACTTACTCTTCTTAGTCTACCCTTATGGTTCCTTTTCCTTAACTGATCCCTTAAACATTACTTTTCCTTAAGTCATTAGTCAGTTTTTGCTGTGTAACAAACCACTCCAAAGCTCAGTGGTATAGAACAATGGTTCGTTCTACTATCATGTCTGCAGGTTGGTTGAATGTCAGGTTGTTTAGACAGAGTTCAACTGATCTTACCTAGGTAGGTCTGCTCCATAAGTTTCTCATTCTCTTTTGATTAATAGCCTGCCTGA
Source organism: Herpailurus yagouaroundi (assembly GCF_014898765.1). Classification (NCBI taxonomy): domain Eukaryota; kingdom Metazoa; phylum Chordata; class Mammalia; order Carnivora; family Felidae; genus Herpailurus; species Herpailurus yagouaroundi. Next base: position 16,463,804 of record NW_024412396.1, on the reverse strand, counting down.
GGCATATATTTTTCATGGGAGTGACAAGAGTACAAGAGAGCAAGCCCAACAATGCATGCATATTTCATACTTTTATACTTACATTAAATCTGCTGACATTTCACCTCCCAAAGCAAATCATATAGTCTAACCCAAAATCAAAGGCTAAGGGAGTATCCTGTACTTAGCATGAAGGCATGACAAGAGGGGACTGCATCATACTACTGTAGGTGAGTGAAGAATTTTTAATAGTAATTTAATCTATTTAACCTTCTTATTGCCTAGAAGGTTCTGCATGATCTGAATTTAGCTTCTTCTGTAGTCTTGTTTCTTGAAACTTCTCTTCATTGCAAAGTTGCAGACACAAAGCTGCATTTCAGTTTCTCTAGTACCATGCTGTTGTTGTTTTGCCTACACAACCTTCAGGTCTTAGTGTAAATGTTACTCTCCCAGGAAAGTCTTCCCAATCACTCCAGATTAAGTCAGATTCCCTTGTTATATCTCCTTAGAGGTTGTCACATTTTTCATTGTTATATTTACTATTTTTGATGGAACAAGTTGTTTATTTACTTTATATCTTTCTCCTTCTCTGAATTTACATTCCATTATGGTAAGAACTCTCTTTGTTTTGTTAACTATTATATTCCTAGTGCTTCTTAGTTATGCATCATATTATAGATGTTCAATAAATGATGGAGTTAACAAACCTATAGGTTCTTCCTGGGCAATTTTAACCATTTATATTACTTAAACTCTCACCAAGTCTAAATCAAGAGTCTCAAAATCATTCCTTGGCTGCAAACAATATTTCCAACTAGATATTTCATGGCAACTTCATACTGTGCATGTGTAGAAGTCAAATCTTTCTTTTCCTCCTGCTAATGAAAACCTCACAATTCACCTGCTACCTAGGATGTTTAATCTTATGTGTCAACTTGACTGGGCTTTGGGGTACCCAGATATTTGGTTAAACATTATTCTGGATACATCTGTGACAGTGTTTCTGATTGAGATTAACATTTGAATTGGTAGATTGAGTAAAGCAGATTGCCCTCTTCTAAGTGAGTGGGTTTCATCTAGTCTGTTGAAGACCCGAACAGAACAAAAAGGCCAAGCAAGAGAGGATTTGCTCTCTCTGCCTGTCTTTAAGTTGGGTCACTTATCTTCTCCTACCTTTGGATTTAGATTAGGACTGAGATTTATACTCCGTTTTTCTGGTTCACAGGCCTTCAGAATTGAACTGAAACCATCAGCTAATACCATCTGCTCTCCTCGGTCTCCAGCTTGCTGACTGCAGATCTTGGGATCTCTAAAGCCTCCATAATCATGTAAGCTAATTCCTTATAACCAGCCTCTTTATGTATATAACATTCTATTTGTTTTTACTGGAGAGCTCTGAGTAATACACCACCCCCAATCCTGGAAATTGCCCTCAGCTCCATATTTCCCTAAAACTTTACACATAATTTGTTTCTAAAACCTGCTGCTTTATACTTCTGAAATGTCTTTTTAGTTAGCACTGTGATTTTTTCTTCTCTATTATGAATTATATTGGCACTCAAAAGTGTAGGAAAACATTGTGAGGGAGGAAAGGAAGTCCAAGATGGAGCAGAACAATCTAAGAAAACACCTGGCTGTTCTAAATGTGCTCCAAGTTTCCAGGCCAAGATGAGTCACATCCTAGAGAGTGGAGAACATATACAGATGACACCTCCACAAGGGTTTGACACAAAATGAGATAAAGTCAAAAACTGGAAAACTAGAGGTGGAGAGCAGGGGGTTCACAAGTGATTGAACGTCTCATTTGATACTGTGGTATTACAGGGACCTAAGCTACCATGGCCCTCTGTCTGCCTTGGGACCAGATTTCCCAAATATCTCTTTGCAGAAGCAGTGAGAGTGTGAGCACCACAAATTGTGAGCTCTTATAAATAAGTAGACAATGTAAGTAACACTACCCAGGGGTAGTGATAAGGAAAGTAAAATAAATATATATATAATATATATATTAATATATATTAAATAAATAAGTATATTTTATATGTATAATATATATGCATAGTTAACAGAATATACTAATATGGAATACTAGAACATTTACATTTGGACATTTACCTGTTGATCCTTTTGGGGGTAGAGTGGAAGGGATTAGAGGATGACAATACTCCTTCCTCTAATTTGACAATATGTAACCCACTATCACCATCATAACACACTCATAATGTTTGCTTATAATGCATTTGGATAAACTTATAAACATGTATCTTTATGAACTTTCATTTTTATTTATGCAATAATTGGCCTGATTTAAAAATACATTGAAACTAGGGGTACCTGGATGCCTCAGTCAGTTAAGCATCCGACTTTGGCTCAGGTCATGATCTCATGGTTCCTGAGTTCGAACCCCACACCAGGCTCTGTGCAGACAGCTTGGAGCCTGGAGCCTGCTTCAGATTCTCTCTCTCTCTCTCTCTCTCTCTCGCTCTCGCTCTCTGCCCCTCCCCCACTTATGTGTGTGCTCTGTCTCTCTCTTAAAAATAAACATTAAAATAATAAAAAAATACATGGAAACTAGATTAAAAGCCATAGCCTTGGAAATACAGAATTTAAGGATGTCAGTGTGCTTAGGTCTACATAATCCCTGCGTGTGTGTGTGTGTGTGTGTGTGTGTGTGTGTGTTGGGGGGCATGTGTAAAAATATACCTAGTGCTCTTTTACCTTTCTGGGTTGTCAGTGTTCAGTCTACATTGAAATGTTTGAACCGAAAATCCACATACACCTTTGTCATGTCACATTACTATAAACAGAAGCAGTAAGTGATGATAGGCATAGTTAGAAAGGGACAAAGAGTGAGGTGGCTGGGTGGCTCGGTTGAGCACCTGACTCTTAATTTCAGCTCAGGTCATAAGCCTGGGGTCATAGTTTCAAATCCTGTGTCAGGAGCCTGCTTAAGATCCTCTCTTTCTCTAAAATAAAATTAAAAAAAATTTTTTAAGGGGACAAAGGGAGTAAGCACTACTAAGTATGGCAAGAACAAGGGAAAGTTTCAAAAAGAGGTTGAAAATGTATTTCTTTAATATACTGATGGGGATGAAACAGAGCATCTTTGCAGAATAACTATTATATCAGTTAATTAGTATGAAGGTCCAAAAAGAAATTATTTTCACAGGCAATTCTGTCCAAGATCGAAAAATCAAGCTATAACATCTGTTTCCATTTTTATTAGCAATAACAATAAATACAAAATCATTGCAAAAATAGCATGTTGGATGATGGAACAATAAAAAGAAAAATCCTTCTTATTTAAAAATTGTATGATTCCATGAAATTAAATGATTATAAATGTATTTTAAAGACCTAGTGTTGTCTAGCACCATTTGGTCCATCTATCTTCCATTATCTCTTTATTTCTTCCTTCATTGTACATTCATTCAACAAATATTTATCAGGTATTCACTGCATATCAAGCACTGTTCCAAGCACAGGGGATAAAGTAATAAAAAAACATGCAAAATTCCTTGACCCCCTTGGAATTTACTTTCTAGTAGAGAAAACAAACAAGGCCAGGGATGGCCTCCCTGAGAAGGTCTTTATGTAGAGACTGGAAAGATGTGAGAGTGAGCCTTGTGGATAGCTGGAGGGAGAATGTTTCAAGGAGAGAAGTAACCACAAAGGCCCTGTGGTGAGAACATGCATGGTGTACTGGAGAAATAGCAAGGAGTACAGTGACTGGAGAGGAGTAAGCATGGGAGAGAGTAATAGGAGTTGAGATCAGAGAAGTACTGGGGTGTCAGAACATGGAGTGCCTCAGGGGTCTTGTAAGGCCTTTGGCTTTTATTAGGGTGACATAGGAAGCAAATGCATGTTTTGTTTCTTTTTAAATAAATAAAGTTTTTATTTTCAAAAAGTTCTAAATATATGGAAAAATTGTCAGGATAATGGCAGAGCTCCTCTATACCCTTTACCCAGCTTCCCCTAATGTTAATATCTTATATGATCATAGTGGATTTTTCCAAAATTAAGAAGTTGACATGGTTATAATACTACTAAGTAAACTATAGACTCTGTTTGAATTTATCAATTTTTTCCTCTCGTGTGCTTTTCCTGTTTTCTAGATTCTGCTCCAATTGAGGATATCACGTTGTATTTGGAAGTGGAGGGTTTTGAGTAAAGGGCTGACATGACCTGACCTTCATTTTGCAATATTACTCTGGCTGCTCTATCTGTACTCAGAATGCATTTGCTATAACCAGTATTCCTATTTCATTTATATCAAAACAATGGAAACCCATAATAAAAGTACTTATCTTGTGGTAGGTGCTGTACTAGTGCCTTATCCAGTGGTAGATGCTTTTCATTCAATCTGAGTAGATGCAACCCTTTAATTCCCAGCAGGTATTAAGGTAAATAAGCCATGCATTTGAGAACATATACTTAAAGCCCTTACATGTTAAATAGAAGAAACCAGACTCATAAACAGGATCGTTGTTCAAGAGCACAATTAGATCAATTACCCAAACAGGGTCCATTGTACATTGAACATCTTTGGATGTTGCCTTTATATTCATTATAACATTGGTACAATTGGGTCAACTTATTTGGGTTGCAATTAAGTAGCACTGTATAGCACTGCATACTGACAAACCGTTTTCACAAGAATTCCCATACCAATAATACACAAAATACACTACATCGGGCATTAGCTAGAATAGATTTTGTTTCTCAGACTTACGTGCGCGGAGACAGAAGGTCAGGGTGCCCTGGTTAACATAATGTCAGAATCATGCAATTTAAAATACCATGTGATCCAACCACATGTATTAAGTAATTACCTATAAATCCAGATACTGATAAATTACATCTCACCATTCCACAGACACCTTGCTGTCATTTCCATTAGTGTTAATGAGTCATTCCATTTTTCCTGGTAAATTTACTTAGAGACCACATAGTTGTCCAAATAATAGCTTCCATTTTTCCTTAACATTTCATGTTGAGATTTATTAGTCTGTTAATGAATTCCATCATCCGTCAGGGAGACATTTAATGGTGATGTGACAAAAGCACTACCTACTAAAATGACACACATAGTGTCCTATAAAATGTGTTTTAATTCATATTATTTGTTCTTCACATTTTTGGCATTTGTACACTTCTACCAATTTTACAAAATAGTTTTAACAGTATTTAAGGTAAATTCTTATGAAAATAAATTATTTTCCTTTTCATTAGAGTTTCTAGTTAGATCCTAGTATAATGATACATTTTTATCTTTTTATTTTCATTTAAAAATTTTTTCAGTTTTAATTTATTTTTTAAATGTTTATTTATTCATTTACAGAGAGACAGAGACAGAGACAGAGAGTGTGAGTGGAGGAGGGGCAAAGAGAGAGACATACATACAGAACCCGAACCAGGCTCCAGGCCCTGAGTTGTCAGCACGGAGCCCAATGTGGGGCCCAAACCCACAAACTGCGAGATCATGACCCGAGCTGAAGTCAGACACTCAGCTGACTGAGCTACCCAGGCGCCCCATAATTTTTAGTTTTTATTTAAATTCCAGTTAATTAACATACAGTGTAATATTGGCCTCAGATGTACAACAGAGTGATTTAATACTTCCAAACATCACCTGGTGCTCATCACAAGTGCCCTCCTTAACCCCATCACCCATTTAACCCATCTCCCCACCCACCTCCCTTCTGGCAACCAGCGGTTTGTTCTCTACAGTTAAGAGTCTGTTTCTGGGTCTGCCTCTCTCTCTTTTCTTCCCCCTCCCGTATGTTCATCTGTTTTGTTTCTGAAATTCCACATATGCGTGAAATCATATGGTATTTGTCTTTCTCTGACAGATTTATTTCGCTTAGCATAATACTCGCTAGCTCCATCCACATCATTGCAAATGGCAAGATTTCATTAATTTCTATGGCTGAGTAATATTCCATGGATATATATGCCACCTCTTCGTTGTCCATTCATCAATTGGTGGACATTTGGGCTCTTTCCATACTTTGAATATTGTTTATAATACTGCTATAAACACCAGAGTTCATGTGTCCCTTTGAATCGGTATTTCCTTATCTTTTAGGTAAATACCTAGTACTGCAATTGCTGGGTCATAGGGTAATTCTATTTGTAACTTTTTGAGGAAACTCCATACTGTTTTCCAGAATGACTGTACCATTTTGCATTCCCACCAACAGTGTAAGAGGATTCCCCTTTCTCTGCATCCTCATCAAAGCCTGTTGTTTCTTTGTATTGTTAATTTTAGCCATTCTGACAGGTGTTAGGTAGTATCTCATCATAGTTTTGATTTGTATCTCCCTGATGATAAGTCATGTTAAGCATCTTTTCATGTGTCTGTTGGCCATCTGTATGTCTTTTTGTTTTAAAAATTTTAATGTTTATTTATTTTTTGAGAGACAGAGAAAAACAGAGCATGAGCAGGGGAGGAGCAGAGAGAGAGAGGGAGTTACAGAATCCAAAGCAGGCTCTGAACTGTCTGCACAGAGCCCTATGCAGGGCTCAAACCCATGAACCATGAGAGATCATGACCCGAGCTGAAGTCGGATGCTTAACCAACTGAGCCACCCAGGTGCCCCACATTTTTGGGAGAATAATGTCTATTCAATATCTTCTGACCATTTTTTTAAAGCTAGGTTATTTGTTTTTTGAATGTTGAGGGTTTTTTAAAATTTACTTATTTATTTTGAGAGAGAGGGGAAGGGGCAGAGAGACAGGGAGAGAGGGAGAGAATCTTAGGCTCCACATTGTCAGTGAAGAGCCCAATGGAGGGCTTGAACTCACAACCACCAAGTTCATGAACTGAGCTGAAACCAACAGTCAACGCTTAACCGACTGAGCCACCCAGATGCCCCTGGGTGTAGAGTTTTTTTAAGTTCTTTGTATATTTTGTATACTAACCCTTTATCAGATATGCCATATGTCATCTTCTCCATTCTGCAGGTTACCTTTTAGTTTTTTTATTGTTTCCGTCTAGTATGAAAATCTCAGAAGTTTCTTCTTGACAGCGAACCTATTAAGTACATTTGCTCCAACTTAAATATTATTTTATTGGTGGATTTACCATTCTGGGATTCATCAAAGTCAAGTCTCCCAAAGAAACAAGGAACAGAATATGGATTTGTATAAGAACTATCAAAAATTGCTTATCATTTCTTAACTTTAGTAAAATCAGAAAATTCTTTAAAATTTAATTCCTTAAAAAAAAAGCAATTTTTTGGAAGTTAGTACCACTGGATAAACAGACTGAGAAGTGATGGAAAGAGGGTAATTTAAATAAGCAATAAATCATGTTTATGCAAATTTGACATAGAATTGCAATAAAACTTGATGTTACTTATGGTCAACTGTGGAGGCCAAGGTTCTTATGACAATTGCTGCATTAAAATTTGGAGAGTGTCTCTTTTTGGGTGAATGTTACAAGCTAATATTTTGCAATGCTTACCCAGAAGGCCTTTTCAACTTTGGGTTTGCACAAATCTATTGACCTGAGTGAAATCTCCCTCTCTTGTCATATGTTCACTCTAGTAAAAGGATGATGTGAGTTATGTTATCTGCTCTGACAGACAATCTTCGTGCCCTGGGGCTGTCTTTATTTCTTCTTCTGAATAGATACACAGTTTAAATAATTTTCTAATAGAATTTAACTGAAGCTTAGTCCTCTTGTAAGGTTTTAACATTTGAAATTATAGCTATAACTTCAATCACAGTAGCTTCTACAGCAGAAATGCATGCTTAAATTTGTGTGATTTACATTAAAGTACCATCATCCCTTGATAGATATTGGGCACATCTATGAAATATGAAAATAGCAAACAGTCTATTCTTTCCTCTCTGTTATTATAAATACTTCCTTAAGGAAACTATCCATTGAATATGTCACTTCAAGATAGCATTGTCCAATAGGATCACCTCTCCTAGATGTCAAAAAAGAGGAAATGAACAAATGTATTTACCTGCCAACACCTATAATACCTATAAAATTGCAGCCATTTATTATAGTTGTGTGTGGCCCTTCATCTATGAAACTGGTATTAGTTGCTATGAGTAGAATAGTAACTACTGGTTACTGTATAGATCACTTCTGTTTATCTTCACAGTAGTCCATTGTATAGTAGTAGTAATAATAATACCTAATATTTTTGTAACACTTACTATATGCTTAATAACATTCTGATTACTTGTATTTATATGGCTGAAAATTTTTGACACTTTCTTATGTCATCCTTTGTGATCAATGAGCCATCTTAAAAATAGTCAGCCAAATTATAGCATCCAGTGGTGGAGCCCGGAAAACATTATACATAATTCAATGGTTATTTTGCCTTGTAATATTCCTACCCATGACATAGAACCCATTAGCATTATCCTTTGATTTTAACCACTGATACTAACTGGCCTATAAATCATTAAGAGTCTCAGACTTAAATATATAGATTCATACACATATCATAAAATACATATGCACATTAGGTTCTCAATATATCAGTGTGTTTTATACTCTATAAAAGCAGCTTTTGGGATAGAGTTTTAATATCTGAAACAAACCAAAAGTTATCTATTATTTATGCCTATCTAGCTGTAGAACCAATGATTTGAAAATCAATGGCAAATGATCAAGTTCATATACAAATCAGAAACCTACTTAAGTCAGTACAATTCTGACTTTTCCACTTCACTTGCCTTGCACCCCAGCACTTTATTAAATTTTATGGGCTTATTTGCCCTAGAAGTCTAGATTCAGTATTTGCAATCATCTTTCACGATAGTGCCCTTTCAGTAAGTCTCACATATTCCACCCACCAACCAGAAAGTTGAACTACAGAGCAGTTGTTTCTTGATTACACCCAGGGGATAATACTAACTAAAACGAGAAAATGTTTACACATGAGCAGATTTGAAGCCAAATGGACAATGATTCCCTGGACGTTACACCAAGTTCATATTTACCCACATTTTCAGAACAAATAAATATATTGTTTCTTGTTTAAAACAAGTAATATAAAACTGGAACTAAACGAGAAAATCTGAATGTTGGACAAGTATAACTGCACAATTTATTTTTAAATATAAATTCTCATTGTGAGAAGCTCCAATATCAGCCCTCCTTCACCACATCCACTATCTCTAAACCTAGACCAAATCATCTCTTTAGATGACTATGGAGAGACTCACCGTTAAGACCAATATTATGCAAAAAGCTAATCGGTGAAAAAATTTATATTGTTTATCATCTTTGGCAAAAATACAGATTCCTCAAGAGTTCTTGCTTCGGGACTGGTTTCGAGCTTCCCATCTCATCTATCCTTACTTTTGAGCAAATAGTTATAATTAATTCTCTTAATTTTACCTTCTTTACCTACTTTTTCTTTCCCTGAGGTAGGAATGCAAATAAAGAATGAAATGGCCAAATATAAATAATAGTAAGAGGAGGATAAAACAATGCTTCCCTAATTTGAAAAGTTTTATATTTTACTGAATTATATTGAATTATCCTTATTATACTGGAATTCTATTGGCCTTCATGACAAAAAGGAACCATCTATCCAACACTAAAAAGTAAAGAATGTTCCTAACTGACAGAAAAGTGTTGGATTTGCTTAAATCTCATTCTTATGTATTGGTGGTCAGAAGAACACATTGAAATAAATTAGGTAGCAGGATATTTAAAATTAACTTTGGTGTTAGAATCAATATGATCTTAGATCTAACACTTACCTCAAGCTTTTATTGGGTATTGAGGTATTATTTGGGTATTGAGGAGGGCACCTTTTGGGATGAGCACTGGGTGTTGTATGGAAACCAATTTGACAATAAATTTCATATATAAAAATAAATAAATAAATAAATATCTTATTTGTAAAGACCTGTTTTCATTAGAAAGCCCTATTTTTTTTTTGCATTTATTTATTTTTGAGAGACAGAGTGAGACAGAGCATGAGTGGGGGAGGGGCAGAGAGTGAGGAAGACACAGAATCCTAAGCAGGCTCCAAGCTCTGAGCTGTTAGCACAGAGCTCAATATGGGGCTCGAACCCACGAACTGCGAGATCATGACCTGAGCCGAAGTCGGATACTTAACCCACTGAGCCACCCAGACGCCCCCTAGAAAGCCTATTTAACAGTAACTCATCTTCAGCTATTAGTCTTAAAACATTTTCCTTTAATCACCTGTAGATGTTCACCACTTATAGAAAATTACATTACCTACTGGATATAGAAATAGTTTCCCACTTTCAAAAGTCAGAAAGAACTCTATTGTTTGCTTCTCCTATTTCATGCAACAAGGACAATATGATTCAGGATGATGTTTGTTCCTGAAACTTTTCCATTTTTATGTTTGTTTTAACAGCAGTCTAGTGACTCCTTGGGAAATGAATAAAGGGTGATAGAAAGTCCATTTACAAATGAAATGGTAGTTACTTACCCTAGATTCAAGTTCAAGTCAGAAAGTCAGAGGCTTTTGTTAAAACTCTAAAAAATAATGATTTCTTTTCCAGCATGTTTTTCAGATTATCGATCTCAAGGTCATGTAATAATTTTTACAATTTCTTTTTAGCTTTGTGCCAGCAACAAAAGCTATTCGTCACTGGCCTTGGGAAGGGATCAAGAGGTTGGAAAGGAGGCATGTGGATGTTGTAAGTAATTTGCAAGAACACTAATGATTTCATAGTGTATGTGTGTATGCATTCACCGATCAACTAACAAGAAACTAAAGAATTTACAGTAAATCATATTGAATAGCTATAAGAATAAATTTACAGCTAAAGAATAAATTTATTGAATAAATTTATTCAATAAATTGAATAGCTATAAGAATAAATTTTTTGAATTATTTTTAAAGTAATTATTAATATTTGAGCCATTCTGCCTTTTTTAGTCTCCCAAGGTAAAATGATACAAGATATTGGTATCAATATTAAATATTACCTTTAGGGACAACTCTTTTAACTGACAGTCTTTGTATCTATAGTCCCCTAGAAAATTTCTTTCGTTATGTTCAGATTCCTGGCTGGAGATCTACTAAGAATAGAGTAAGAAGCATATCCAGAACTGTGGATAATCAACAGAAACTTTAAGTCAAAAACGAATACTAGTGTGTGGGATTGCACTTTCGAGGAAGCAGCTTTTTGTATTAAGGCATTTCACTAATTCATTTGTCTTCCTTAAGTTTGCTGATATTCATTCTGTCAAAATTCAGTTACCCAGAGTTTGGAATATGGTCCAGAAATATGTGGTATTTGTACTAAAGAAAGGGCATTGAATACTTATGGAGAGCTTGGGGAAAAGGCTGTAAAGATAAGCTTGGTTGCCATGGTCTTTGGGTTCTCACTTTCTGAAATCACCAATGTTACCTCTTTTTAACCTACCTTATCTAATACCCCCTGCATTTGAGAAGAGATCTCTTGAATGGCATTGTCCAGTGGCCTGCAAACCCCAAGTTAGACCTATGCATGGATTGGCTTGGCTTCTTGACCTCTCCCATTCCAAGCTTTGGTTCTGCAGACTTTCACAGTCTCTCTTTTGTCCTAGATTGTAGATAGGGCAATAACTAGACTCCAGTGAAAGATATAAAGGTGGCTTGGTGATCTGTGAGTTAACATGGTTATCCAGACTGTACTCAATGGTACCTCTCAACTGTCTTTCCTGACCGTTTGTGGCCAACCTCAAGAGGCTGAAGCTCCATAGTTCAATAAGATATTTAGAAACAGGAGTCCCTAGGGGCCTCTGTAGTCTGACTGCTGATGTTACCCCTGTCATCTGGAGTCAGGAGCTCTGGCAGATCGTCAGACTCCAGCCCAGATTCTCTACAAATGAGAGGCCTGAAGAAATATTAATTTACTATGTTCAAAGCTTTCTAAAACTATACTTTTAGTATCACTACAACCTCTAGCTATTAGTGCCATTTGTCCTCTACTGTCAGTTCTGTTATCTGATGTGCAGCTTGGAGGCCTGGCTGTTGTGTACACACAAAGGAAAACTCAGAAGTTATGTAGAACTATTGATTTTTTTTTCTCATCCTAGAAAAACTTGTTTTTCCTGGAAATTCGGCTATATGGTACCGCAGGGATGGAAGGTAAGAAAGAGCCTAGCCAAACAAAAATATGACTTTTCATTTTTGTCCTGAGCGCTTTCACTTACTTCATGTGTAAAAATCATTTAATTCAACAAATATTTATCAAACCCCTATTATGTGGCAGACACTGTTCTAAGTACTAGATGTTATCAGTGAACAAGACTAACTACTTATTGTCATCAAGCTTATAGTGACTTCACAGGGTTGTTGTGGTAATTTAGACATGCAATATATTTGGCATAGTTCCTGGCATATAAAAACTATGTTAGATGCAGATTATGTTTAATAGAAAATAGGACAAATGGCAATGTTCCAGGCAGAGCTTAATTTAATCATCATTTGTCATTGCTGTGATGAATATTGTAAAAATGAAAGATTTAGATTGATACTTTCTAAGTCAAAACATGACAAAATAATCCTTAGAGTCAGTTGTAAAATGACATTAATCTATCAGTTGATATTCTGATTTTCACAGCAATATTCTAGTGCGAGTATTAACTTAATCCTAGCATAATTTACAAAATTTAAATATTAGTTCTGTTACAGCTGCCTTTTTCCATTTTTGAATAATGCTGAGATCTCATCCCAAGGGTAAGTTCTCTTTCCTAAGAAAAGACACACATTTGATGAAAAGGATTCTGTGAAATATTTAAGATGCTTAAAAAGAGAAATTTGCAATACGATTGTCCATTATTAAAATATGCCTCAATCTTTCAAGTAATGGTTCCATTTTTTGCTATGAATGAGACTCAGTTGAAAATCAGGTATTCAATTGCCTTCGATCTTTAGAAATTGAAGATATCTGACAACTTGCAGAATTATAGAGGAATTATAGAGTTCCCTTTTTAAAAGTTTGACACTTTTAATAATAATCATCTTATTTTATGTTAAAATCTTCAATAGTGTAATAAAAAATATTATTATTTATTATGTAAGGAAAGCCTATTGAAACTACAAAGACCAGAAAGTGAATCATAGTTAGGAGAATCATGAGATTAGCAGCACTACCAAACAAGAAGATAAAAAGAAGCCTAATGAAACTTAATTTTTTCCCAATGATTAGAATATTACAACCATAGTGCAGTTATAAGACATGCAATACATACATAATAAGAGACGATCCACATTAAATTTTAAAATCTGTTATAATCTTAATCAAGGAAAGGAATTCTTTATCATATATATATATCACATATATATTCATAAATATTTATGAAATAAGCACTGGTACTGTTTGGCAATGGTGGGAAATTTCCTCAAAGTGTTCTTCTTAGGAATGGATAATCCTGATCATTAAAATGCAACCTAATACAGAAAATTCATCATAAGAATTGAGACCTTCTAATCATATGTGCTGTTCCTTTTAAATTCCAAATGATACTTTTCTCAAAGACATCTTTATCTTTCTCTACATGAGTTTAGATTTGTTTTAAAATATCTCAACTAATTACAAATAATCCAGGATGACTCAAGACTTGTGTTAAGGGCAGTATCTTGAATTTTGGTGCCCAGGTTTCTTGACATAGCCACGGTAGACCCTTTTGTGTGTCAGAAACATTGCAAAACCTGCAAAACTTTCCCATTCAATCTATGAACCCTGTGATCACTCAAAATGCATAAATGTGACACATATTTACAATAAAACAGTTATGTTCTTTCTATTTATATCCAAACCCATTTTATGAAGACTATTTTATAGTAAGTTGCAATGTCTCATTAACCTCATTCTGCAGATGGAGAAAAGGAGGAAGGAATTGTTTGCCTTTTTACTGTCTTCAGGTTGATATGATGGTTTGTGCTTTGTCTAACAGAATGAGTTTAGCAATTTAAATGTTTTTAACATTTATTCATATTTTGAGACAGAGGATGAGTGGGGGTGGGGCAGAGAGAGAGGGAGGCAGAATCTGAAGAAGGCTGTAGGCTCTGAACTGATGAGGAGCCGACGCAGGGCTCAGGCTCCAAGACCATGAGATCATGACCTGAGCTGAAGTTGGACACTTAACCAACTGAGCCACCCAGGCGCCCCTGACTTTAGCAATTTAAAATGGAGTATAATCTCTCAGACTACTGTGAGCAAATGAGTACAAGCTGTGGTTAATAAAACTTCCTTCAAGGTAATTTGGGTGATCTAGAAAACTCCTTTAAAACTCCTTTAAGGGAGCTAAAAAAAAAAAAGTGTCATTTGGAAAAAGACAGTATTATATCTAATAACCTGAGATGTTTTCCTTATGATGCCCTAATGGACGATATGCTAATCAGGAGGGTAGGAGGGGTAATTTGACAGGCCTTTGTAAAGGCCTGCCTAGCTGCATATCATATCATGCTACTTCATGTAGCATAGTACTTTTTTTTTATTTATATATGAAAATTATTGTCAAATTGGTTTCCATACAACACCCAGTGCTCATCCCAAAAGGTGCCCTCCTCAATACCCATCACCCACCCTCTCCTCCCTCTCACCCCCATCAACCCTTGTTTGTTCTCAGTTCTCAACAGTCTCTTATGCTTTGGCTCTCTCCCACTCTAACCTCTTTTTTTTTTTTTCCTTCCCCTCCCCCATGGGTTCCTGTTAAGTTTCTCAGGATCCACATAAGAGTGAAACCATATGGTATCTGTCTTTCTCTGTATGGCTTATTTCACTTAGCATCACACTCTCCAGTTCCATCCACGTTGCTACAAAAGGCCATATTTCATTTTTTCTCATTGCCAC
>NW_024412396.1:16437203-16446017 GCF_014898765.1 Herpailurus yagouaroundi | reverse complement strand
GTTTCCGATTCTGTGTCTCCCTCCTCTCTGCCCCTCCCCCGTTCATGCTCTGTCTCTCTCTGTCCCAAAAATAAATAAACGTTGGAAAAAAAAATTTTTTTTTTAAAAATTTTAAAAAATAAATAAATAAATAAAATAAATATCGTTACAAAAAAAGACAATGTATAGACACTCATGGTGAAAGTCCCATTCAGCTTATAAACTATAACCTTATCATTCTAGAGTTTTCAGCTTAAGTTTTCAGTCTTTCCTTGAGAAAGACTCTGTAGTCATAGCTACCAAAGTTCTCAGCCAAGAAACCGTCCATCTAGCATTAATAAATCCTAAGATCAACCATCTTTTGCCCAGAGTTATTCTAGAAAATATTCTTTTAAGAATTATTTTCCCAGGGCCTCCTGGGTGGCTCAGTTGGTTAGGCAACTGACTTTGGCTCAGGTCATTATCTCACAGTTGGTGAGTTCAAGCCCCAATTCAGGCTCTGTGCTGACGGCTCGGAGCCTGGAGCCTGCTTCACATTGTGTGTCTCCCCTCTCTCTACCCCTCTCCTCCTCACACTCTGTCTCTCAATAATAAATAAACGTTAAAAAAATTTTAAAAAAAGAATTATTTTTCCATTTGAGATGCATAAGCCAAATTTTCACAGCAAAAGCATTTAGGGTCTTGTATTACTTGAACTAGTAGCACTTACTTAATTCTCTTAAAAGTCAATAAATAAAAAGGACATTTAATAATAAAAGAGACAGTAATAATTAACTTTAATAAGCGGTTAGTATTAACAAACCAGTCTTTCATAAACAAAGAATGGATGACCTAATTTAGTTTTAATTTTATTGTTTCTATGAAAGAGATTAATTCTTCAATATAATCACCATAATTAAAAGGGAAAAATGTCTATCGATTAGTTGAAGTTATTTAAATATCATGTACAGCCATGGGAAATGGTGAAAAAAAAAGTCAAGATGAGCAATCAATAATCATGTTCAGAAAATAACCAAATCAAATAGTAAGTCTAACTGAATACAACCATTATAAAGACCGAAGAGAGATAAAAAATAAAAGCATTTATAATATATTTATGACAGCATTTATAAAGTATTTGTTTTTTTATCCCCCATCATCCCTATAAATCAGGGTTTTCCCTATTACTTCACCAAAGTCTTCATAAGAAACTTGGAAATGGAAGAGTACATTTGACTTCTAGATTATAACTGGCAGTTTACTCTTTGAAACTAAAACTGTCATCACACTATCCAGGAATACTTGCAATCTAAATGCTACCTTCAAAAGAATCAGTAGAGAAAGACATATTCATTAAAAAGCAAGAAGGTTGTAGTAAAATGACCACCTTTAAATCACTCATTATATATATTGTAGGCTGTAACTGAATAGTGGTCTACCATTATTCCATTATAATTAACATGTGAAAACTCTGAAGCAATCATCAATATTTACTTTTATAGAATCAATAGTAGGTAAATATGTGGAACGTTAGGGCCTAGTGAAGTATTTAAAACAAGATCAAATTGTGTACTTATCATAAATTCAAAAATTTATTTTAAGGGTATTATTAGACATTGTCATCATCATCATCATCATCTATTATATTTAATTACTACCTTGGAGCTGAATGTTTACCTCACAACTCACCTATGGTGTTGCAAATCCAATAGTGTCTCAGTAATAGAAAGAAATTCTTAATAAGTAGTTGGTAGACTCCTATTCAGACATGGATTTTATGTTCACTGTAATACCATTAGCAGGGCTCAAGCATAACAAATAAATAAGAGCTGTAGACTTTAGTGACTCGTTAGAGAAGAAACCACAAATTAATTGAAGCATAAACCAGTGTCTCTGCACAAATGCCATCTTCTTTGAGAAGTCTTTCCTGATCAGTTTTTGAAACTAACCTCTTCTGTGGTGTTGGTTGTTATTTCTCCTCTCTCACTTGTAATTTTATTTATTTGGGTCCTTTCTCTTTTCTTTTTGATAAGTCAGACTATCAGGCTACAGTTTTCTAAGTTTTAATTTTTTCAAAGAATCAGCTCCTGATTTCACTGATCTGTTCAATTGTTACTTTAGTTACTATATCATTTATTTCTGCTCTAATCTTTATTATTTCCTTCCTTCTGTTGGCTTTAGGCTTCAGTTGTTGTTCTATTTCTAGCTTTTGGGTGTAAAGGTACGTTGTTTATTTGAGATTTTTAGTGATGAAAGAAATTGAAGATGATACAAAGAAATGGAAAGACATTCCATGCTCATAGATTGAAAGAACAAATATCATGAGAATGTCTATACTATCCAAAGCAATCTACACATTTAATGTAATCCCTATCAAAATACCAACAACATTTATCATAGAGCTGGAACAAACAATCCTAAAAATGTATGTGGAACCACAAAAGACCCTGAATGGCCAAAGTAATCTTGAAAAAGAAAAGCAACATCACAAGCATCACAATTTCAGAATTCAAGGTATATTACAAAGCTGTAGGGATCAAAATAGTATGGTATTGTCACAAAAATAGATACATTGATCACTAGAATAGAGAACCCAGAAAAAACCCACAACTATATGGTCATTTAATCTTTGACAAATCAGGAAAGAATATCCAATGGGATAAAGTCTCTTCAACAAATGGTGCTGGGAGAATTGGACAGTAACATGCAACAGAAGGAAAGTGGACCACTTTCTTACACCATACACAAAAATAAATTCAAGATGTATTAAAGACCTAAATGTGAGACAGGAAACCATCAAATCCTAGAGAAGAACCCAGGCAGTAACTTCTTTGACACTGGCTATAGCAACTTCTTTCTAGATATGTCTCCTGAGGCAAGAGAAGCAAAAGCAAAAATAAACTATTGGCACTTCATCAAAATAAAAAGTTTCTGCACAGTGAAGGAAACAATCAACAAAACTAAAGGGCAACTTACATAATGGGAGAAGATATTTTCAAAAGACATATCTGATAAAGGGTTAGGATAAAAAATATATAAAGAACTTCTAAAACTCAACACCTATAAAATAAGTAATCCAGTTTAAAAACAGGCAGAAGACACGAATACACATTTTTCCAAATAATACAGGCAAATGGCCAACAGACACATGAAAAGATAACTAACATCACTCATCATCAGGATACAAATCAAAATTACAATGAGATATCACCTCACACCTTTCAGAATGGCTAAAATCAACAACACAAGAAACAAAAGGTGTCGGCAAAGATGTAGAGAAAGGGGAACCCACTTGCACTGTTGGTGGGAGTGCAAACTGGTGCAGCCACAGTAGAAAAAACTATAGAGGTTCCTCAAAAAGTTAAAAATAGAACTACCCTACAATCCAGCAATTGCACTAGTAGATATTTACCCAAAGAAAACAAAAATACTAATTCAAAGAGATACATGCAACCCAATGTTTATAGCAGCATTATCTACAAGAGCCAAATTATGGAAACAGCCCAAGTGTCCATATATGGGTGAATGGATAAAGAAGAGGTGGTATATGAATAAAATGGAATATTACTCAGCCATAAAAAGAATGAAATCTTGCCACTTTTGATGAAGTGGATGGAGCTAGAAAGTATTATGCCAAATGAAATGTTAGAGAAAGACAAATACTGTATAATTTCACTCATATGTGAAATCTAAGAAACAAAACAATCAAGCAAAAGGGAAAAAGGGGGAAAGAGAGGCAAACCAAGAAACAGACTCTTAACTATAGAGAAGAAACTCATGGTTACCATAGGGGAGGTGGGTGGAGGGTTGAGTTAAATAGGTGATGGGGATTAAGGAGTGCAGCTGTTGTGATAAGCACTGAATGTTGTATGGAAGTGTTAAATTACTATATTGTACACTTGAAACTAATACTACACTATATACACTGTATATTAACTACTTGGAATCCAACTAAAAACTCGAATAAAAGAAAATAACCCCTTCATAGTCTAGTTGCTTACTATGTTTTTTTCATAGCATTCATCACTATCTGATACTGTGTAGCATGTTGATTGGGTTATAGTCTCTCTTTCCTTCTAGATTGTAAACTCCCCAAGGATTGAGATGTTGTTTCAGTTGTTCATGGTCCTGGAAACTGAAACAATGCCTAAAAAGTTGACGACTTCCAATAAATATTTGTTAAGTGAATGAAACCCAGGGGAGGTAGACTATCTGTTAATGAACGAGAAGTGAAATCCTTCGGTGAAATCCTTCTGTCTTGTAGACCTCTGGGATGCTGAACATCATTTACTCAAACATTGCTAAAAGCATGTGAAAAATAATACAAATTTCCTTGAACTCAATTTTGTCAGTGTGATAGTAGGAGACATGAAGACTCAAAAAAAAAAAAACTATAAAACTTCCTTATGAAAAACAATGATACGTTCCCCTCACTATCCAAAAGTAAAGCCTTCCTGTGAAACCTTTCATAAATCAAAATGGCATAAAGCAAAAAAAGCAATTACCATTCATTTATATGTAAAATGTTTGGAGCACTCCCAGACCCCCAAATTACCTCTCTTAGGCTTTTGGATATTTTAGGATACATCTTGCT
Organism: Herpailurus yagouaroundi; assembly: GCF_014898765.1. Classification (NCBI taxonomy): domain Eukaryota; kingdom Metazoa; phylum Chordata; class Mammalia; order Carnivora; family Felidae; genus Herpailurus; species Herpailurus yagouaroundi. The sequence goes on along the minus strand of NW_024412396.1, from coordinate 16,441,465 downwards.
GACAGATATACAAGATAAATCAAGATAAAGCACAGATGCTCACAGACACAGTTCAAAGCTATGGTGGCTTGATGCTCAGTGGCCAAATGTAGTTTCCCAGGGAAGGAGCTGGTGATGCATGCTTGCTGCTCAGAGTGCTGCCCTCTACAAGGGCTCCCTGCAACACAAATGCTGAACACTATTTCATCTTTCTCCTTTTTGTGTGTGGTTAAAAGTGAAAATCTTCTTCGCATTTCTTTCAGATGGCAAAAACGGGTATTAACATAGGTTTTTCTGTAAAGGCGAAGTGGTGTAACTCGAACTTTGAAAAGATGGGGGATACGGGTATAGTCCATATTCTGTACATAAAAGTGAGTTCAGATTTTTTTGGAGTCTCCCTCTTCTATTGAACTGATTATAAGAACACAATCACCAATGTTGAAAGAACTGGATACACACAATTAGAGGTATATAAGTAGAATATTCTAAGCAATTACAAATGCAGTTATAGTCGGCTGATCTCAAGAGTGAATTGAAAAACAAATTCAGAAATATTCTGGGGATAATTAGTACCAGAGAAGTCGAGCTGAATATACAACGAAAATATTTATAATACATGAGATACTTTTAATATGTTCATGGAATTTTCAGCATTTATGATTGTGTTGGGGTTATTTATTTTGGCAATGGAAAGGATTTGAGTACTGTAGCCATAAAAATCAGTAAGCCACAGGAAACTGTTTACTCCATTACTTAGGGTTTTCAGTGAGTTTACACAGTACTCACGGGAGTAGCAAGCTTCAGAGATTTATCTCATGGGGTCCAGAACTGCTGGGAGAATCCACTGAGGAGAACTGTTGATTCTCACATCCTCTGTGGGAGGGAACCAAAAAAAAAAAAAAAAAAAGACATTTATTGAAAGTAGACATTGCATCAAATGCTGAAAGATTATCTGATGACAACTGAGGCAAAACCGGAGATAGACTTGCATTGAAAGCAGTAGTGTTTTTGGTAGCAGCCAGTTTGAATTCAGACATGGAACTATCTGTACTTTCTTTCTGTGAAGGTAATGGTACCATTTTTGTTTTTCTTTCCTATTAGTCAGGCATTCCTAAAGCACTAGTTGTTGGGGGGAACTTGGTAATAACCCTACCCTCTTAATTTTATTTGTGAAGACAAATCACAAGTAATATGTCCTTTAAAAAAAAAAAAAAAACTTTGATGGACTTTTTTTGATGTACAGATGATGGCCGTTCCCGGAGAAAAGGAATGTTTTCTCCTGAGCAGTCAAAGACCTTTAATGGCAACATTACAGGACTCTGACACTGTGACTCATTTTGAAATTTGATGAAAATGGCAAGTTAGTTTGGGGAATGTAGATACCCTGTTTCTGTTTACTTAGGCCTTTTAGTTTTGCTGCTTTTAAAGCACTGGTATCTTCATCTTTTCTTAGTTCCATTTAATTTATTCAGCAGTGTGCCCTTTTATGTGCAAGAAATTCTCATTTCCCCTCCGTATCCTATTTGCTCTGCTGTCAACCAACAGCTTTGTCTATAAAAGCAGTAACCCGAATCAACATTTGACATGCAATAGGCAGTTGCTGAGTTCAGATGTCCAACATTTACTTCTAACATGTTTTTCTTAATAACATTCCTTACTTTATAAAAAATAAGCTCATATTTAATATCTAATGGGAAAAGAAAACCATAGTATGATATAGCAATATTAGGATAAGGCACTATTATAAAAAGACATCATTCTTAGAGTTTTAATTAGAAAGTACTAATTCTGCCTATTTTCAAAACCAAAGCCTGAGAAATATTCACACGTTCAAAGAACATAGTAACAAAGCTCTCGCTTTGATTTTTCTCCTTGCCTAATTTCTCAACATATTCTAACTAGATTTTAGCATATTTTGCTTTCATTTTGGGAGAGTTATTTTAGCCCAGTCTTTTATTTGACTTCATACTTCATTCTTTTCCTCCCTTTTCATTTTCCTGATTGAAAATTGATATGCTTGAAGCAGGAAATGAATAAGAATAGCCTTCCAGGTTATTTCCTGAAGATAAAATTCAGCTTCAAATCCAAGGAAAATAAAACTGAGTTTCAATCTCCAGTTAAGGATTTGGAACAATAGAGCAATTTGAGATTTTTTCTTTTTTTTTTTAATCAAGCCATTCTATAATGCCTGATTGTTCTTCAAGATTTGGTATCTGGCTACTTGCTAATGCTTCACATTCTTCAGATCACTAAATGATTTGCAATTTATCAATTGGAAGTTGATAAAAGTTTTGGGCATTGTAATATTTCTACAACACTAACACTTTGGATTACCTGAACAGCATGATTTGTTTTGCCATGGATTTCAAAACGCACCTTCCTTGCATTTTCATCAGGCTGCACACATCTTTATGATATCATGCTTCTAAGCCTGGGTCAGCAAGACACTGCTGGCTTTCTTCCCTTCCTCCCTAGCCTCAACTCCTCCCAATTCTTTACTCTCCCTCTCAGTTCCTCAGCAACATCCCCTACATGCTTACAAAGCAGGGATTTGATATGTAGTCCTTTGATTTTGGTTAAAAACCATAACTTCTTGCTGTTGACTGCAATATTTAGCCTGCTCACACAGTGACATTGGGCTTCCTAACATCTTGCAGACTCCACAGGATGAGAGAGAGAGACGGCAGAGACAAGGAATATTAAGAACTCTTCTCCACAGCTGCACTATGAAAAGGGTAGATTTTTAAGGACAAAATATTTCCTTTCCAAGTCAGGTAGAAAGCATTTTAGTAAGTGAAGTGGTAGATAGAGGCTATGGGGCAACAGATAAAATATAAAAATAAAGGCTCAGAAGAATGGGGAATGGCAGAATGCCAGTTACTACTACTGTGTAACAAATGATCCCAAACTTAGTGGCTTAAAAATTGTTTTATATTGTAATAGGGATCCTTGCCTCTTCTACAATAGCTAGGGCCTGAGCTGGGAAGATTCATGACTGGGGTGACTCAGTAGGTGGGGCTGGAATCTTTTGAATGTTTCCTCAAGGATTTCCTTTAGTAGAAGATACTCCCAAAGTTAGCAGCTCTATGCTTCATATTTGGGGTTCCTACCTCCAACATATCTGTATATCAGTTTAAGATTTTTCCTACTGCCATTAAAAAACTAGGCCGTAAAAACCCGACTTAACAATACATTGTGGTGGCCATTTGCAGCAGAAGTCACAGAGTAAAATCCAAACAATGGACTTAGAGTTTTCTAGTATTTTCCAGGGCAGAGTGGTTCCTGATTTCTGCTCCAAACAAGTTCTCTTGCCCATGTTTTTTTTTTTTTTTTTTTAAATATATGTTTGAGAGAGAGAGAGAGAGAGAGAGAGAGAATGAGCAGGGAGGGGCAGAGAAAGAGGAGAGAATCTCAAGCAGGCTCCACACTGTCAGCGTGGAGCCCAATGTGGGGCTCAATCTCAGGAACTGTGAGATCATGACCTGAGCCGAAATCAAGAGTCAGACACAACCGACTGAGCTACCCAGGTGCCTCTCTTGCTCATGGTTTTTAACAAGGAACTCTTCACCTAACGTTTGTCATAAAAATTAGCCTCATAAATTGCTTGCACATCTTGCCTTTTCTAAAAACATCTCTCTCTTGAGGTGCCTGGGTGGCTCAGTCGGTTGAGTGTACGACTTTGGCTCAGGTCATGATCTCTCAGTTCATGAGTTCGAGCCCCGCGTCGGGCTCTGTGCTGACAGCTCAGAGCCTGGGGCCTGTTTCAGATTCTGTGTCTCCCTCTCTCTCTGACCCTCCCCCATTCATGCTCTGTCTTTCTCTGTCTCAAAAATAAAAATAAACGTTAAAAAAAACCTCTCTCCTTTTTAGTTTTTTGTTTCCTGTCTGTAGAAGACTGTCATAGAGCAGGTATGCACCTTAAAAATTGTGAAGAGAGGCACAGCCTCATTCGGGAGTTTTATGGTCTTAGATTCCTGTAACAAAGAGTGTAATCTCTCATGCAGGATGCACTTAGAAAGGCTGTCATCCAAGGCAAGGAAAAATTCCTTGAAATAAAAATTAGAGGACATGAACACTTTGGAACTCTTGTATAATTGCCCTTCTAAAAAGCTGTTTCTATTACCATTTCTATTTGTAGGTCTCATTTTCCCAGGGACAGGTATTTAAAGCAGAGCATGATTATTTTAAGATGGGCCACATCACATTAACAAAAAAAAAGAGAAAAACCATATGATCCTGTCAATCGATGCAGAAAAGGCCTTTGACAAAATCCAGCACCCTTT
>NW_024412396.1:16399555-16434203 GCF_014898765.1 Herpailurus yagouaroundi | reverse complement strand
AAAAAAAAAAAAAAGATGGGCCATGCTGCCATTTTTTCAAGGAGAAAAAAGCATAAAAAAATCCTGCGCAGAAAAATCTCCAAAGACTAAAAGCTCATCTCATTCATCCCATTGTTACACATTGTTTTGATATAAAAAATCTAAAGGAACAATCCAGGTACTGCTTAACTTAATACAAGTATAAATTTGGGCCTTCTATCATAAATCAATATATACTCTGATGATTTTGGAAACAACTTATACTCACATTGACATGATAGCCCAAGACAGTATCCCAAGATGATTATTCAAGAAACTTGTAAGAATTTCAGTTATACAATTTACACCAGCACATGCTTAGTTAGCACACTCCTACATATGCAGTGAAAAAGTTATTTCCTAAGGATATCCTTAATTCTTTCCCAAATTACTTTGTTCCAAGATTGGTATTTTCCTAAGTATCATATCAGGATACTTGCGTCATCATGAACCAATGTGTTTATTCAGTCTTTGTGTGAACAGTTTTGATCTGAGAGTACCAAGATAAGCTTCCTGGAGTCTTAACCTTCTCTCCTTAAGGAAAAAAAATATTTTCCAGTAAACACTGAGAGTGTTTTGGAGCATGATGTAAACTGCTTTCCTCTTAGAAACTCTGTGCTTTGACTCAGAACACTCAAACTGAAATTTAAACAATTAGGAAAGTTTTATGAATTTCAAATAGTCCAGTTAGAGGTCTTAGGCAAATCTACAATCATTAAATATTCTTCATTTAGTGCAATTTCTGTCCTGATGTCCCATCAAATAAGAGGCAATGAGGGGCGCCTGGGTGGCGCAGTCGGTTAAGCGTCCGACTTCAGCCAGGTCACGATCTCGCGGTCCGTGAGTTCGAGCCCCGCGTCGGGCTCTGGGCTGATGGCTCAGAGCCTGGAGCCTGTTTCCGATTCTGTATCTCCCTCTCTCTCTGCCCCTCGCCCGTTCATGCTCTGTCTCTCTCTGTCCCAAAAATAAATAAACGTTGAAAAAAAAATTAAAAACAAACAAACAAACAAATAAGAGGCAATGTGCTGGAAAAGTGATTTGTTTTCCTTTCTAATACATTTTCTCTAACTGGGTTAATGACAGAGTTACACCTATTAAAGTGGTGGGTTGACCATATGCATTAGCGTCTAGTCCTTGCTCAAATCATATAAACGCTGCGGCAAAGGGATTTTTTTTTTAAGTAGCAAAACAAGGACAAAGATAACTAAAGAGAGTACAATGGTGGCAAATTTTTGGATACTGGGAAGTACCTAGATTAGAAACTTAAATCCTAAATTGGCAGTGGGCCTCTGAGGAGCAACTTAAATTTATACCGAAGAATCCTCAGAAGATTCAAATTAATGATGCCACTGGGGTGCCTGGGGGCTCAGTGCATCAGACTCTTGATTTCAGCTCAGGTCATGATCTCACAGTTTGTGGGATCAAGCCCCATGTTAGTCTGTGCTGACAGCACAGAACCTGCTTGGGATTCTCTCTCTCTCCCTCTCTGCTCCTTCCTAACTCTTGTACTCAGGCGTGCTCTCTCGCTCTCTCTCAAAATAAATTTAAAAACCTTAAAAAATTGATGCCACTAACCTCTGAGGGAAGATTGGGACTAAAAACTAAATTATACCTGAACGTCTTTTAATTTTTTTAATGCTTATTTATTTTTGAGAGAGAGAGACAGAGACAGAGTGCAAGCAGGGGAGGGGCAGAGAGAGAGAGGGAGATAAGAGAACCGGAAGCAGGCTCTGGGCTCTGACCTATCAGCACAGATCCCTAGGCGGGGCTTGAACTCTTGGACTGTGCGATCATGACCTGAGCGGAAGTTGGATGCTCAACTGACTGAACCAACCACCCAGGTGCCCCTAACTGAAAGTCTTTTTAAAAAGCAGTTAGATTCTCTAGGGCCTCTCCCCTTCTCAGTACAGCTGAATGACAGCTCCTTCCTCATCTCAGGAGTGTTAGTCTCTGCAAAATATAAAATATATCATCTCTAGACTCAAGAACTGGACATTAAAATAGGGGATGTGCAGCCAGGCTTTTGTTCTACAGGCAGGAAATTAGAAGCAGCTTCTTGGAGGACTCCCAGAGTCTAGTTTAACAGCCAAGAGGAAAGAGCACATAACTCTGGCTGTCACTGGAGATTCTGTAGAAAGGCCCTTAGACAATAGACTCACATTTGCACACAGAGCTTTCAAGACACTGTTCAGTGCATTGCTCTTAAATCCAAAAGAGCAGACAACATTCTTGTAGTATTCAGAGAAGAGAGCAGAGATTTTGGAAGACAGCTTGGAGACAAGGAAGATTTTTCAAGTATCAAGAAAGAAAAAACAAGTTTCATAAAAGAATTTAAGAAGAAGAACGGCTTGGATATAAAACAGAATGGGATATCATAAGGACAACACTGGAATATAGAAAACAATCAAGTAATGCCTCACGATACTAAGGAAAAATTACTGCCTTCTAAAATTCCTGACCCAACAAATATCCACTAAACACAAGAGTCAAATAAAGTCATTGTCAGACATGCAAAGTCTCCTTGGAGGATATACTCTACGGAAATGAGGGGAGTAAACAAACAAAAATGAGAGATGAGAGAGACAGAGAGAGAGGATAGAGAGGGAGAGAGAGAGAGAGAGAGAGACAAAGGGTCCAGGAAGCAAGGAAACAGCACAAGAGACAAAGGTGACTGCAGTTCCCAAGACTCCAGAGCTCAGCAGCCCCAGAGATGAATCTACACTGGAGCACTTTTAGACCTCTTCAAGAAGGAAAGAATAGGACAACGGTGTGTTTAATGAACAAAGAGATTTGGTAATATGGGAGACTGGGTAAAGGGTACGCTCAAACTTTCTGTACTATCCTTGCAACTTTTCTGTAAATCTGAAATTATTCTAAATTAAAAATGTATTTAAAAAACAGAACGGTGTTGGAAGATTAGAATCGGGGAGGGAAGTATGAATGTGGTGGTGACTGAAAAAGAATTAAGCCCGTATGTTTCTTCAGTCTAAAAATGGAACGTCAAGAAGTTAAAATATAAACATGTTATCTAAAGGTGTGGAGGTCAATTTCAAAATACAAATACATGGGGAGTAGGAAGTGAATAGGGAGCAGTGGTCAGGGGAGGACTGTTTTAGTGCCAGGCCTTGTTATGCTCTTTGATGCTAAGTCATGTACATGTATAACTTGATAAAAATAGAAAATTAAAAGGACAAGTTGTGGTCCCCATATATTATCCAGATTTTACAGGGAAATTTTAATGTCCAATAATCTCTCCCATTGCCCCTTCATGTTACCTTGTCAAACCATATCTATGCTTCAAGAAATAATTTGATTTGGGAAATTCAGCCACTCAAAGAGGGGAAACCAGGAACAGGTCTGTCATCTGCATATTTATCATTTGGATATAAATGACACTCCTGAAATTGTATCCAAAAAATACCATAATTCATCCTTAGACTAAAGAAGATTGTTCATTGTTTACACCAAGGACTTCTATTTTCCACAAGTGCATGTTAAACTACCTCCTATTTTGTAAAAGCAAGGCAAAGTACTTATTAAAGAAGTCTTCATGTATCTTCTTTATTTCACCAGATATTTCAGGAAGCAGGATGTAACTTGTGTTTATACTTTCCCAAATAAATATAAATATTTTGAAAATACTTGAAAATGGATAAAAGAAATGTTTACTGTAAGAGTATTCATTCTGTGGCTGTTCCTTTGACTATCATTTAATTATTTCCATGTTGGTGAAAGTAAGGATCTGTTTATGTCATTTCTCCTTCATAAACAGCAGAGCGTATAGTTAGAAAGCCCTTTCTCATCTTTAAATTATCTTAACTATGGTGCTTCTAGAAAAAATCAAGTTATCATCTCTATATATTGCAATTAGAGTTTTTTCTCTGGTATAACTTGTTGTGTCTTTGTCCCTTTTGTCCCAGAAAACAAGATGTCCTTGTTGAAGTGCCACTCCTCTATGTCAATAGTTTCCTTGACCTATACAATGGGGCCGTGACAATATGCACATTTCTTCCCTTGATTCAAATGTGTTTCAATAATTGTGCCCTCAGAATGTTTTTGCATTGCCTCCAGCATGCCTGTGCCCTTCAGCTCACACCACCCTGCATCTGCCTCGATATCCTGTTGTCTTCCATCCGCCTCACATGACTAAACCAGCAAGACTGAATTGTAATGGGTAGACGGAACCTGGTGGGAGAGAATGGAAATGAATTTCAAGTCAAGATTAAATTTCATTCTAGGCTTCCAAAGGAATCAATATGTCTATGACCTTAAGATTTTTTCAGGCATCTGCAAATGAACTATTTTGATTAAACTACAAACGACTTTAAGTTTGTGCATAAGCTTGTGGGTAATTTTTGAAAATGAATTTTTGTTCAAATGATAATTAGCAAGAGGATTTTGTGAATTAATTTATTTTTCCAATTGTTTGTCCTCAATAAAAATTTCATGATACCTGAAAAAAACTGCCATCTGACTCATTTCTAGGCCTCCTAGGATTAAAATAATATCCAAATGACTATGGATTGCCCTTACTATTCCCTTTATTATTAAGGAGATTTATCATGAATCTGGATCACATTTAAGCAAATCCTGGTACTGTCCCAAAGGTATAGCTTCTGGTGAAAAAAATAAAGGTATTAAGTCTAGTCATCTTGTTCTAGGGCTATAGATGAATGGAATCATGTAGAAGGTAGCATCTAAGTGAAGCCTACCCAAAATTCCAGCTTTAGATACAGACTTTCAAACTCCTACCACTGCCTTTTCCCACAGTCAGCCCAGGTCTTTCCCTCCGTACTGTTATCTTACACTCTATTAACCTCAATGCTATGACCTGTAGAGGAGCACTCATTTTTTCCAAAAAAAGTATCCTATATTCTTAATGTTTCTCACTAATATCCTTTTAAAATGGCAGTCAAAAATAATAGGTACAATTGAATAGGTCCTTACTTGTATGTATTATCTGAATTTGTTATAGCCCTAGGAGTACTATTATTATTCTATTTTACAAGTTGAGGAAGTTGGGTCTTGAGAAGTTATGTAAATTGTCCAAAGTCAGATCCTATCACATCACATCTAATATGTTTGCTATATTGAGAATATTCAATTCTGCTATAAAAACTACAAAACAAGATGGATGAAATGCATAAGAAGTGTTAACCATAGATAGTAATTTTGTGGCTTACAACACACAGGCAAAACTCACAGCCTATCTTAAGTATAGATAATAACTAAATAGGTCTTGTGAGACAGAGGCAGAATGCATGAGTAAGTTAGTAACCTGTAACACGTATTGATGATGGTGTTAAAGGAATATATAACAGAACAAATAAGAATGTTGCTTATAACCAAAAGGGATGGGAAAGCCAAGTCATGATCGTGCCCTACCCCCAACCACAGCAGAAGTACTGACATTCTCCTGAAGGCTTTTACCATTTTGTTTGAACTTCCCATATGCTACCATGTCCTTCCATGCACACATCTTATCTCCACAGACTGAAAGCTTCCAGAAAGCAGGCATACTAACACAGGCATCTTTCATTCCTGGGAGCATCTGGTACCCAGAGCTGCTGCCTCATACAGTTGAATGGATGATGGCTTAATGTGGGCATCTTAGCTAGAAGTTAACTCCTTCTTTTTCACTGTCATTTTTATAAAGCTGTTCATCTGAGAAATAAATGATATTTTTAAAATTCGGCATTTTATCAAAACTTAATGTTCTCCACTTCTCTCAGTAGTTAAAACGTGTATCACTCAGCTTAGAAGAGTCATTTTTTTTTTTTGACTGAAAACAAACAGCTAAAAATAATCTGTACACGCATGTGCTGGTATGTGACACTTTATTTTTAATATGATAGCAATATGTAATATAGAGATAGTACAGTATAGCCAGTAAAAGCATTGACTTTGAAGTCCAGTGTGAGGTTTAAAGACCTGGATTTGAAACTTACTATCTTGGCAACGTTGAGTAAGTTTTTTACTTAACTTCTCCAGTGTCCTCATCTATAAGTGGTAGGGAAATAGAAATGGTACCTAGTGCATAGGGCTACTGCATAATATAAATGAATGAAAGCAGGCAAAAAGTGCTTAGAACAGTGCCTGGCAAGTGGCGAACTATCAGGACTTGTTAGCTCTTATTATAAAAAGCTACAAATCCTGAAAAGCCATTTTAAAACAGATTTCTTTCTCTCTACTCTGTCTGAATAGACCTTCCAGCCAGAATTGTTTGCCTTTCAGAACCATCCTCCCTAGATAAAGTAAATACAAACACATGGATTATCAAGGCCAAGAAAAGCTGAAATTAATGTTGATGGTCATTAACTCTAATAATCCTCCCTTTATATTTTGTCCTGTTGAGTTTATGAGCCATTTTCACATTCATTGCATCACTGGATTTTCACAACACCTCTGTAACCCAAGTGGCCAGTGTTATTTCTCATTTTTGAAAGACAAGGCAACTAAAGCACAAGGTTTGCCTTAAAAAAAAAAAAAAAGTGGTTCGCCTTTGCCACCTGGAGGTTGACCATGAACTCGGGGCACTGCAGCTCCTGACAAGAGACCTTCTTTCTGCCTAACAGTAGAAAGGGTTCTACTGACATATTTTAAGAGCTGAAATAGTTTCGAGCCAATAATCTCTGACTAGCCTTCTCCTATACCCTTTTTCTTTTTAAAATTTCCAGTAAGGTGGCGCCTGGATGGTTCAGTCAGTTACGCATCTGACTCTTGATTTGGGCTCTCTCTTGAGAGATCATTGTGTGGGTTCAAGCACCGCATCACACTCTGCCCTGACAGCACAGAACCTGCTTGGGATTCTCTCTCTCCCTATCTGCTCCTCCCCCCGCTCATGCTCTCTCTCTCTTTCAAAATAAATAAACTTAAAAAAAAAAATAAAATTTCTACTAGGGAGAAGTACCTTAATATTTGTTCCACTCAAGGGTTTTGCTACTAGGATCTTCCCTCCATTCAAGATGATCTTTAAGTTCTGAGGAAATGCAAAGTAAAAACTTCTTACAAAAACTGTTGTATTCCCCTCATTCATACCATGCTGCTTTTGTCAAGCTGAGTGGCAGCGTAGCGTGAGTTAGACCAGCACAGACTCAGAGATAGATTGGGTTTAATTCCTATTTGCCACTTACCAGTTACATGACCTTAAGAAAATTATTTAACTTCCCTGTGCCTCAGTTGCCACATCTATAAAGAGGGAGAACAATACCACAACCTCCTTGTGTTTTCTTGCAAAGATTGTAAAGAATAATATGTGCCAAGTATTCAAGAGAGCATCTGATGAAATAGGGGTGGGCTCCTGTTATTATTATGTGTGGGAAAATAGTCTTAATTCCTTCTCACTTTCTCAACTAGTATAGCTCAGCCACTTAATGCAGAAATTGTCACTGTGTGAGCCATATCCCATAATGGTCAAGTGCTTGAACTAAACACATCCCATAATGATCAAGTGCTTGAACTAAAACACAGCTTTGCACCTCTCACCTAAGATCTTTGACTCCCCCAGAACTTCTTTCCTTCACATACCTTGAATGAAGATATCTATTATCTCATATTGCCCCAAAATATATCTCAACGAGTCAGTTTCCTGACTTTTACCCTTGTCACCATGATCACCCTCCAGTTTCAGCTAAGGAATAGGTTGCTATGGCAACACTCACCACCCACAGTCAATAGTCAAATTTCATTTCTCATATACAACTATTAGAAAATAAATGATCCATGTAACATTCTTTGTGTTTGTTTCCCTGTTCATTTGCAAAATCTCCTACCTGTTGGAAGCACTCATAAATGTAATAAAAAAGCCTTTTAAAAAATTTGAACAATAATTTTTTAATTCAGACAAAAGCAGTACTTGAGTTTTCAGTGTTTTAAAAATAGCTTTCTGTCAACATAAGTTAAAAAAAAAAGCACCATCATAAGCTAGTTTAGTCTCAGATTTTGTTTAGTCAAACTGCTTATTTTATAATAGGAACATCAAATGAATTGTAACATGTTATTTGCTGAAAAGAATTTTCCCTCTTTTATTTTTACACTCGGCAAAAAATGATTTACTCAACTCTTCCAGAAAAAAGAAGAGGGTTGGAGAATTGCCACCCTTCTTCGATAGCCTTCTCACCAAATCCATCTGTATGCCCCCCCACCTAGCACATGTTATGCATACCGGCAGTGCCCAACACCACACATTTCTGGGACACTTTTCCAAGTGCATGGTCAGGGAAAACCTAGTCCAGGCCCCAACATTGGGACAGGTGTCAACGGCAACCACGTTGATTCCTTTTCATACGTGACTCCTCGAACTTCTCCTGGCAATTCTGTAATAAGCTATGGTTATGGTTGAGTTTCCCCAATGGTGGAGGCATGGAAATGGTGGTAAGAAGGAAGCCCTACTCCATCGACTCCATCTCTCTACTCTGTTGGGAAACGGAGATGAACAAGCAGAAGCTTCCCACCCTTGCTCCCTTCCTTCTATCTTGCCATCTTTCCCTATCTGATGCCCCCCACCAACTCCCCCATCTCTCATAATACACTTCAATGATGATTATTAATCATATTCAAAACAGAATTTAAAAGGAATATAAATGGATATAGTAACACTGTAAGTTTAACAAAAGAGTAAAGCCAAGAAAGATTTAGGACAATGATCATGTAAGAACTTCTTGGAATGAACACTTGGGAATTTTGATCAAGTGCCATTAAAAATTAGTGTATATAGGGGCGCCTGGGTGGCTCAGTTGGTTGAGAGTCTGACTTTGGCTCAGGTCATGATCTCACAACTCATGAGTTCAAACCCTGTGCCAGGCTCTGTGCTGACAGCTCAGAGCCTGGAGCCTGCTTCAGATTCTGTGACACTATCTCTCTGCCCCTCCCCTGCTCATGCTCTGTCTGTATGTCTCTCTCTCTCTCTCTCTCTCTCTCTCTCTCTCAAATAAATAAAAATTAAACAAAAATCAGTGTATATAGGGGCACCTGGGTGGCTCAGTCAATTAAGTGTCTGACTCTTGATTTTGGCTCAGGTCATGATCTCAGTTTGTGAATTCAAGCTCTACATGGGGCAGTGCAGAGCCTGTTTGGGATTCTCTCTCTCCCTCTCTCTCTGCCTCTCTTCTGCTTTCTCTCTCTCTCTCTCTCTCTCAAAATAAATAAATAAAATAAACAAAAAAATCAATGTATATAAATATAATAATTGATTTTCATTTTCCAAACCAGTAGGCCTCCTTAGTTAACTTTCTTAGGCTCTCAGTTGATTCATTTAAAACAATAAAGACTCATTTACATGTGTAGACAAAGGAGACAAGCACAACTGGTAAGAGCATGCAAATTAGAAGGCATTTTACTTATTTTTTTATTTTTTTTAAAGAGAGAGTGCAAGTGGAGAAGGGGTAGAAGGAGAGAGAGAGAGAGAGAGAGGGAGAGGGAGAGAGAGAGAATCTTAAGCAGGCTCCACATTCAGCATGGAGCCCATTGCAGGGTTTGATCCCACATCCCTGGGATCATGACGTGAGCCGAAATCAAGAGTTGGACACTCAACCGAGTCACCCATAGCGCCCCAGAAGGTGTTTTAAAAACATGTCTTTATAATGTGGTATGTAGCAATAATTGTGAGATTTAACCTCACTTTGTGTTGAGTAAGACAGGCACTCTGAAATTTCAAAGATGAATTTTTTTTAATTCAGAAAAAATATGACCGATTCTTACAAAAATTCTAAATATCAGACAAGTCCTTTCTGCTATACTGACATTTTCTATTCAAGGTGAGTAAATATTACAGCCAAAAATCAATGAAGTAATTCCTTTTGGAGAAACAATGTGGGTAGGTGGTAGAAAGGTGACAGATGTAGATCAGGAAAACCAAGATCACAATAGGCAGCAAGGGGCCTGAAGTACATGGAATGAGACAACTCCCTATTGTGGAAAGTCTAGCTTTCCAGGAAAGGAGATTAGTGGAGAGTTTCACTATAGTTGGAAAGGGATGAAAAGATTTATCTTATTAAAAGTTTTTCCAAGTCAATATTTAAAATACTAGATGAATATAGCTGTCGACCAGTAATAACTATTTCTTTCTCGTGTAGCTAATGCATTAGACCCTCTGGTAATTTTAATTTTAAACAAGTTAAATAGCAGTTAAAAGAAATTAGATTTCAACATAATGCAAAAAAAAAAAAAAAAAAAAAAAAAAAAAACCCCAAAAACATTGCTTACATCCCTTGTATTTTTGATGAGAAGAAGCTGAAGCAATTTCCTGAGAAGAGGTGGTCCATCTACAAATCAAAGGGAATTTCCTGCTGGTGAAATGGAGACCAAGCCAACTCTCAACAAGGAGCTTCTTGATTGTTATCCTAATGAGGCTCAGGTGGAGATAGTTGTTGCCAATTTCGGTTGTTTCTAGTATTTCGCTATCTTCATTTAAGACTTCAGAATATTTGAAATTAATAAGAGGTATTAGTGCCACATACCCCGATGACTATTCAAGACAGCATGGAAATTCACCAAAAGCTTTACAGGCTTGGAATTAAGCTCTCAGGGTAGGTTAATGGAAAGACGGAAGAAAGCAATTCTCTCTCATCATGTCAGTAGAGGATGTGTTTTCCAGACCTTTCTTCTTGTGTCCAGTACTAATAAGAAGGATTTCCACTTGAATTCCTTTGAAAGCATACACAATTTAAACCTGTAAGCATGCTTAACTTGTCCACTTTATACTTAAGGAACTAAAAGATTTGCACCTTGGCCCTATTTTCTCTCCAACTGCTTTGAAAGGAGAGCACATCAGTGTGCTAAACTGTGTGAGCAGTGTCTGATGTAATGAATGGATGATTTAAAGTGGGTTGCACACTCGCAAAATGCCCTTGCAAAAATGACCTCCAGGATGTAGAGACCAGGGCCCCAAAGCAAAGAAAGCTAGCTTTCACAGGCAACCAGACATTCTGATTGGTCAAATAAAGCATAGGTTTATTATTTTAACTACGGAAAAGTAAGTTGTGGTTTCAACTGGCCTCTAGCAATAAAACAGGACACCCATGGACTTCATTTACTATTATCAAACAATCTGCTTTTTGCTATTCTGGTTGCTCTGGAAGATACTGGTATAGTCCCATTACAAAGTACAATAGTTTAAGAAGTGTAGTTAGGGAACCAGGACTATGACACAGGAAACAATAGCAAATAATACAAAGTGGTACGTTCATAGAGCAAAGGTTTCTAGTTCTGTTGCCAGGTGAACTGGGGAGACCCTGGGCCCTGAAGCCTCCACCTAGTCCATCCCTAAGATGTTGCAGAAGGCTCTTGGAATCATCACCACAAAGAACTCAAGGACAGACACGATGCAGTGGACGAGTGACATAAGTGGGAAAGTTTATTAAAGCAAAAGTATACCGTAGAGATGTGAGAACAGGCGAGCTCAATAGAGAGCGAGCTGGGTCCCGGGGTGTGGTCTCTATCTTTTATTGATAGTTGTTAACAAATGAGTGGAGTATCATTACTTGGGTCAGGGTTTTCTTGGAAGCAGGGTTTCATGCCTTTTCCTACTTATTTGGTCAGGGGTTTCTGGCCTAGTTTGTCAGCCATCTTGGGCCTGTCTGGTTTGATCTGGCTTCTTCTGACTTTGTTTTGGATTGCTGCCAGGACAGGCCTCTGACTTTCCTCACACCTATCCATGACTTTCTCTTTGTTGGCTTCTAGGCATCCTGTTAGAGCCTAAGTAACTGCCTACTCTAACAGTGCTGTGAGAGGGAATGAGAAGCCATGTGTAATTTTTTTAAATTGGAATAAGAGTGGGGAGAGAAAGGAAGAGGAGGGTGTCCTAAGTGGATATGTGCTCTATAATCCCGTGGAGGTGGTGTGGAGGGCAGAGTGTGCAGGGTGGGAGGGGCAGTGGAGAGTTGCAAGAGGCTTAAGTGACTTAAGGCAGAGGTGGTAGGAGCAGAAAGGCCACAACAGGTACATTCAAGAGACATGTCTCTTGACAAGGTGGAGCCACAGCAAAGAGTGGCCAGTTACTCATGGAAGAGAGAAAGAGAAGAATTCAAGACTATCTCTGGTTTCTCCTTTGGAGAAGGATCTTAACTTGAAATATGTAATTTGGGCATGAAATGACGAAACTTCAGTCTAAAGGCAGGATGCCTTTGATGTTGGAAAACCCATGTAAATAACTGTGACTGTAGTTCAGGCTTCTGATAGAACTCAGGGCTCAATTGACCAGAGGTGATATCCATTTAAAACTGAAAAGCAGGTTGCTGTCTGCAGTGTTCTCACCATCCAAAACCCCTGAAAAGGGAGCCCTAACATTCCCTTTCTAGTGGTTCACAAACTAGATCTCAAGCCACCATTCTTACTCCTTCAGTAGGATTTGATCCTGTTTCTGATTTTTTAAAAATTTTTAAATGTTTATTTATTTTTGAGACAGAGCATGAATGGGGGAGGGTCAGAGAGAGGGAGACACACAATCTGAAGCAGGCCCCAGGCTCCAAGCTGTCAGCACAGAGCCTGACACGGGGGCTCGAACTCACTGACTGTGAGATCGTGACCTGAGCCGAAGTCAGATGCTTAACTGATTGAGCCACTCAGGTGCCCCAATTCTGTTTCTACTTTTACAACAGCTACCCAGCCTTGAAATTCTGCTTAAATGATGCATCCTCCCCTTCCCAGGACCAGCGAGTCTAAGTGTATGCTCTCTGAATCCTCTTCTAGCTCCCTCATACTTTCCTTCATAGCGCTTACCACACTTGGTTGCTATCCATCTGTTAACTTACTTATTGTCTTTCACAAGATCATAGATTCCTTTAAAGCATAGAGGTATTTCTATTTATCACTGTATTTCCAGTATGGGGCTCAGTGTCAAGGATGTGGAAGATGCTTAATGATATAGGTTGAATAAATGGATGAATTTTCAGTTCCATTGTCCTTGATGCTTTGGGTACCTCACACACATTGTCTCCATGAGCAGGAATTTGATAGTCAATCTCATGTGACTGAAGAGAAAATGAAGAGAAAATGAAAGGGAATATATAAATGGATTTGATGTTGAATTAGATATCGGAGATGGAGAAGATAATGCCAGTGACTTATGCCTGGGTGACTAGAAGCTTTCTCTCTCTAATCTCATGCTTTGGAGAATGCTACACTACAGGCCACAAAAAATATTCTATTTTGGCAGTTAAGTCAGAGTTTTACTCATACTCAGATTACAAAGTGCTCAATTATATGATAATTTTATTCTTACTTTTTTGAGGAACCTCCATACTGTTTTATATAGTAGCTGTACAATTTTATATTACCACCAATGGTGTGTAGCAACATGAATATACTTAACACTACTAAAGCAAATACTGAAAAGTGGTTACGATGGTAAATCTTATGTGTTTTTTACCACCAATAAAAAAAAATTGAAGTGTTCATTGGACACCTACTGGGTACTGCCAGCCACACTGGTGGCATCTCAGCTGACAGATTCCTTCGATGATAACACCTCTAAAGCCAAGTGTTTCAGCCAGGAGCCAGAGGGGAGAAGTTGGAGAGTTCGATAATAAATCCATGCTAACTTTATCACCAGTTAATTTTTATCCAGATGGACTAAAGTATTCCCAGTGTTTCTAAAAGCCTAAATATCAGGTTTTTCTTTTTTTATTGAAGAATGATTGACATACAATATTGTATCTGTTTCAGGTATACACCACAGCGACTCAATATTTATATATATGTCACAAAATGGTCACCACAGTAAGTCCAGTTACCATATGTCACTATACAAAGTTGTTACAATATTGTTGACCATATTCTCAAATACCAGTTTTAACATTGGCTGTGAAGTAAAATGAAAAAATAATTAAGCAATTTCATAAATTTCATTTGGCCTTTCTTCATTTACCATTTTGTTTTCATTAAGCCTTCCCAGGCTGGACATGAGATGATTTCATCCTCTTTCATCATTTGATTTTCCCCTAAATCCTCCAATTCACTAATTATTAATACCGATGGGGATGCCAGTGACTTAAAATATACAAAGGGTATTGGCCTCTGACATGCCCCTCATATTTCTGGGCTCTTTTGAGAACCCAGAGTATTCTCTTTAACAGTTTTAAAAATTGTAGGGAACAAATTTCCTGAACATGAACAAACTCTCAACAATAAACATATTACACTTATTCCCTGTTGACACGTGTGTGTGTGTGTGTGTGTGTGTGTGTGTGTGTGTGTGTGTGTGTGGCTTCCCAGGTGGAGACGATCTGGAGAATGAAGACTGGGAAAGAGTCCATTCAAGGTTGAGAAGTAGCAAAGGTAAAGGTTGTTTATTCTAAGAGGCCAGCAAATTGAATTCTTATCCCTCATCTTCAAAGAGGGATAAGATGGAGCTTATTTAGTGTCATGAAGAGAGAGTCAGAGAAGGACCAGGGGAATTGCCCTCTCACTCCTGGGTTGAGATTGCTAGGTGTAGCAGAATCTCAGTGTGTGCATCTGTCACTTAAAAAAGGAGACCTGGCAGAGCCTTTTCTGAATTCTGTCAATACAGAGAGGGAAAGAGGATTTCCTGCTCTGCTGGTGAAGCCTTCTTTGTGCTGAAATCAGCTTTCTCCACAGTCCTGCTATTCCTCAAGGAGGGTCTAGGAGTGAGTGAGGAGGAATTCTTACAGCCTACCCCCACCCCTGCGTGTTTGTGCTGGTTTTCCACGCCACTGAGCAGAAGACCCAAAGCACACAAGAGGCACACCACACTCGACACCGTATCTCCCCACCTCGTCCTGAATATACATTTAGATACCATGCCAAGAAAGCTGCAGAAGTTCAAGATACCCCAGGTTGTACCAGGCCGTGTGTTTCTAAGCTCCTTTCTTGCTCTCTACCTCCATCTCTTATGACTCAGGGTGACCTTGTCAATAGAAAACCAGGAAAACTGTATGTCTCCGGAGGATTTCCCAGTGAGATTTCCAGTTAGCACACGCCGGCTCACACAGTGTGTGTGGAAGGGCTGTGATTAAACAATGGCGTATTCACAAATACATTTAAAACTGTGAATTCCTATGCTAACTATGAGGTAATGAGAGACAGTTGGTACAAAATATTCCAACCTGTCGGTAACTGCAAAATCAAATCCACAGTAAGACCATTCACAAAAGGGGTAATTTAGCAAAAATACAGTAATAATGATCTTCAGTTTTCACAGATAGATGTATGTGTACTCTAACTATAGTATAGCAAGCAGCGCTTTTCCCTCTCTCCCCACTATAATAAATCATGTCATATTATGTGAATTTGGTATAAAACAAAGAGGTAGTGTACCAAAAAGATATATGGCATTGATTTTATTGAGTAGGCTTACCTAAATCACTGCTATTTTAAAATAAAAATTCCTGATGCTAAATCTGAAGGTTAAACCAAAATCTTCTGAATGTATCGGATTTGAAATACTGTATAATAGTAAAGATAAATCACAGTACTGGAATAGACAAGCCAATTTAGAATCTGTTGGGCAGGGGTGTGTGAATTGATCAGAATCATAGGCCTTAAAATAGTCCAGATATTAAGTCTGACTAATAATAATTTCAAGGTTCCCACTACCTCTACAAGGTAAATGCTAAGGTCACTGCAGATCATCCCCAGGACTTAGAAAGTGATAACAGATAAGCCTAATAGGATTTGAATTTAAGCGGCTGTGATTTTTTTCCCTCCCTCTTCCAGCTTTGTGAAGTGGAAATTGTACAGGCTCCAAGAGAAAATGTGCACTTTCAGACTTAAGGCATGCCCTGATGATCAGCCACATCCACCGTACAAATCCTCCAAGACCAAATCATAGCATGAAACTAGGGTTGCATCAGGCAACACAGCATACGCTAAATAAAAATGCTGTTGACATTGTTACAATAAGAATTTCTTAAAGTTTATTTATTTATTTTGAGAGAGAGAGAGAGCATATGTACAAGTGGGGGAGGAGCAGAGAGAGAGAGAGAGAGAGAGAGAGAGAGAGAGAGAGAATCCCAAGCAGGCTCAACGCTGTCAGTGCAGAGCTCAACACAGGGCTTGACTTCATGAACTGTGAGATCATGACCTGAGCCAACAACAGTCAGAAGCTTAACAGACTGAGCCACCCAGACATGCCAAGAATTTCTTAACAATAGTTTCTAAAGCAGTATTTCAGATCAATTTATTAGGAGACACACTAGCCAATGAGCCTAGAACAGCTGGCCCCGTGGAAAAATTATCCTATTCTTAAAAAAAAAAGGCTAGAAAATCCTATGTGTTCAATTACTAACATACTGCATTTTTGCTAAATCACTGGACTTTATCATATTTATCATATTTGTTTGTACTATGTGTGTGCGCTGTGTATGTGTGTGTTCAGTCAAATGGCATGCCTTAAGTGCTTATTATATACCAGCTACATTACTGTGGACCTGGGATAAGAGCATGAAAGAGAGACACAATCACCACCCCAGGAAAACATAGCCTAGCAGAGCTGTGCTTCTCAAACTTTTAATGTGCATACAAATCACCTAGGGATCTCATTAGTATGCAAATTCCAAATCAGTGTGTCTAGGGGAAGGCTGAGATTCTGCATTTCTAATATACTCCCTTTTAATGCTGATGTTGCTGGCATTTACGTAGCAAATGTTGGAGGACACAAACATTAAATCACACAAATAACTATATGCTTACATTTGTGGTAAGTGCTATAAAGAAACAAACACAAGGATCTATGAGATCAAATAAAGTGGGGGACCCAATCTATACCTCAGGAGGGGATATTTAAGCCAAAAGCTGAAGAATGGGATGGGGCGGGGGAGGAATATGTCATGCTAAATTATTGAGGCCAAATGTAGTCAATGCCACACATACCTTTGGTGTCTTTCTGCCTGAAGGTGTTCTCCAGACACCAGAGTGTCTTGACCTGTGCTCAGGGATTGCCCAAAGTACCTAAAACCAAATACCCTGGAGCTATTTGCTTCAGGGACAGAAATTTATAAATAAACATCCCAGCTTCACCATGCCTTAGTGAGACACACTTAGGTTTCACAGTCTTTCAGAGAGTTCCCAGCAGGATTGTGCCCTAGTGACCCACAGCGATAATTCTTATATTAACTTTGACTTTCCTGTTTTCCCTGTATCAGATCCCTACTCCAGGCCAATGACTCTGGTCTCACCTCCAAATAAATTACTTTCTTCTAAATCCTTGTTTCAGAGTTTGCTTTTGAGGGAACTCAGATTAAGAAACCAACCCAGTCAGAGAGGACAACAAACAATCACACACACACACACACACACACACACAGACACACACACACCCCAGATAGAAATTGAAGGGGAAGAAAGACAGAGAAACCTGAAGTGAAGGCTACTTCTGCTCTTGGACATTTGCCTCCAATCCTGGTGATCTTGAATTTCTGTTTTGAAGACCTCATGGGGAAAGAGGAACAAGTTGCAAACTGGCTTTATTCTATTCCCTGAATTGGATGGTGGCTTCATGGTTGTTTGGAAAACTGTATATAAGTGGTTTAGGCACTTTACTATATGTATATTACACTTCACAACATTTAAAAATGTAATTTAAAAAAGTCTGACAAGAGAGGGATGATTTAGGTAAAGGGAAATGATGTAAGAATTATGTAGATGTTTGGGAAAAACAGGCAAGTATGGCTGGAGCATGATGAACAACAGGGAGAATGGTGGAAGATTCATTCATACATTCATTACTCATTTGTGACAAGTACAACCTCTTTTTTTTTTTAAGAGAGAGAGCACATGCGCAGAGGGAGAGAATCTCAAGAAGGCTCCACGTTCAGTGCGGAGCCCCATGCATGGCTCAATCTCATGAACCATGAGATCATGATCTGAGCAGAAGTCAAGAGTCGGACACTCATCTGACTGAGCCATCCAGGTGTCCCATGTATGACCTCTTTTAATGGAACTTTCGTTAAGTGGAAGACAGGCAAAAAAAAAAAAAAACCCACAAATAAATGAGCAAGATAATTTCAGAGATTAGTAATTACTATGAAGAAAACAAAATAGGTTGATACCATAGAAAAACACTGTGGATAGAGGGTTGCTTGGTGGAGTAATGGAGACTGGGTCACCTAGAAAGACCATACTGAGGTGCTGGCAATTGAACTGAGACCAGAGAGACAAGAAGATAAAACTAGACAGGGGCATAAAAGCCCCTGGGTGGTTCAGTCAGTTAAGCATCTGACACTTAGTTTGCCCTCAGGCAAAATTTTGAGCTTTATTTTAGGAACAGTGGAAAGTCATTAAAGGTATTTACACAGAAGAGACAAATAATCATACTAAGGTTCTTAAAGATCATCCTGATGATTCTATGATGAATGGTTTCTGTGGGTCCAGAATGATGCAGGTAGCCCAGTGAGAAGACATATGAAAGGGGCTAACTAGGATGCTAAAGTAGAGACATACAGCTGGATCTATTCAGGTTATACTGTAGACTTAGAATTGAATATTCCTTACATATACTTCTCATATAGACTCTACCCCTCCAAAGGAAATCATTAATCCCTGGGCCCTATCTTTTTAGCTATAGTGATCGAGCCGATGACTGACAAATGGCTGAAGCTGGATCAATCAGAATCCTTTCGTGGGATATTCCTAGTGGAGCTAGAGGGTAAGACTCTCCTTCTTTTTAAAAAAAATTTTTTTTTCAACATTTATTTATTTTTTGGGACAGAGAGAGACAGAGCATGAACAGGGGAGGGGCAGAGAGAGAGGGAGACACAGAATCGGAAAGAGGCTCCAGGCTCTGAGCCATCAGCCCAGAGCCCGACGCCGGGCTCGAACTCGGGGACTGCGAGATCGTGACCTGGCTGAAGTCGGACGCTCAACCGACTGCACCACCCAGGCGCCCCGAGACTCTCCTTCTTTAGTAGAATGTTGTAATGCCATGAGAACTGCCAGTGGTCTGTTCAAGATTGTTTGGAGAAAGGCAGAAGGAAGTAGGAGAGGATGCAACCATGAAGAGAGAGAAGAAAGGGAGAGAGGCTGAGACAAATCCTTGTGTGATAGAATCTCCCAGCTGCTGTGGTTTTAACAGCATTTTATTTGACTATTGGAATTATTCCAGAATTTTTCCCAGTTCCACAAATCATATTAATTCCCTTTTGCATTTAGCTAGTTCAAATTGGCTTTCTTTCAATTACTACTGAAAAAAACCTGAGCAGTATAAAAGGTGAAGGAGCTGGAGGTGAGCACCTTGGGGGATAGGTATGCCATTTACCAAATAGATGAAGGCTAGATGAGAAGCTGGCTCAGGAAGGAAGAGCCAAAGTATTGTTGATATAATGAGAATTTGAAATACTGATGGGATATCAAAGTGGAAACATTAAATAGATAGTGGAAACTAGAATTTAGAGCTCAGCCAAGAGGAATGGAGTGTGGATATAAGTTAGGCATCACTAGCAAAGAGTTAATAGCCAAACCTGTGGGATGATATGAGATGAATTAAATGAGGTAGAGAATGTCCAGTGGAAAGAGAACAGAATCCAGGACTGGGTCCTGAAGAACTCCGAGATCCATGGACCTCATGCCATAGATGAGATAGATACCAAACTTTCACAAAGGAGGTCTGCAAGCTGCCCATCGTGTTCCCACCACCATACAGCTGTAGTTTGTTTGCTGGATGATGATAACTAACCCTACAAGTTTCACCTTCATTGTTATCTGTAAAAAAAAAAAAAAAAAAAGCTGGGTGAGGAATGTATGAGTGTGTGTAACGGTGTCACTTTAAAGTAATGAGACTGAAAATAAACATTAAAAAAAATAATGAGACTGATATTCAAGGGTGGCTCATAAACTGGCTCTGTAGGCAATCTTGAGAAAAATATCTGAGTAGTAAGATAAACATTTATACTTTAGAACTTGTTAGGCATTTGGATTATAGCAAGCCTTTTGTGTGCATGAGTCATTTCTCCATTATTTCTTGATTATAAACTTGGCAATGGGGAAGTGTACTAATTCTGTAATGGTCATTGGAGAATAATTTTTTTTATATTACCTCCAGTGTACATGGAATGAGGTCAGCACTGCCTGTTTAGAAAGCAGTTTGAATGAAGTTTTTTTTAAGTTTCTTATTTCTGTATTTAGTCACGTTGTTCACTAATCCAGAAGAGTACCTATCATTGTGACATACATTTCTGAGATGACTGACTATATGTAGATGAATGCAGATGTCATAAATACAACACTACCTAAAAGAACTCTTTATCTAGTCAGGTATATATGAATTTCTTACGTTATAAGCCTGTATGATCTGTCGGATTAAGAGTCAGACCATATATCCTGGTTAAGTCGTAATGACGATTAGATGTGTTTTCAGCAAATACAACTACCAGATTTTATCATTTGTTCAACGTTTCATGGACACTTGGGACAGAAAATTTTAAATTTTCTCAGTTAAAAATATAAAAATGTTGATCACTGATCATTTTGTTACAGTTCTAACAATTACAATACAGTTCTAAAAGGCTGCATATAAATCTTCACAATTCTTAGTCTGTAGCTCAGATTAGCTTCTTAATGCCATGTTCTCCTAATGGAATGTTGTCTCCTTCTCAATGTTCTCTGCAGTATTTTTATATATCTTAAGTGAACTGAAAAATATGCTAAGACCCAGATGTTGTTTTATTTCAACAATTATAGAACTTACACAGTGAGGATCAGTAACTTTATAAATTTATGAGATTATTTAAAATGTGATTAGTGAAATGTTATCTTCATTTTTGTTTCCGATGTTTTAAATTAAATCAAATTGAAAACATTGGACTAAATTTACTTTCCTTATGTGTTCTCTCTAGTTTTTTGGGTGGCATTGTTTAAATGAATGCACCAATAAATATCATACATGATTCTTACTAATAAAACATAGATTGTCTGAAAAGTCTAGAAGCATAGGAAAAACATTTTATTAATTATGCTTTTTTCTGATTAATAATTGGCTTAAATTTAGAAATGTGTTACCTGAAAAAAGAATGTGGGGATGAAAGGAAAATATATTTTGAAAATGTAACTAACATCGTGATTTTATTTTTATTTTACATTTTGAAACTCAGATGCTCAGAATCAGATTAATTATAATTTTTAATTCATTTCATTCATCATTCACCCAGACATAACCACTTTTATTTTGTTAATTAATTACTTTTAATAATGGAATGATCACCCACAAAGTCACTATCCAAAACAAAAGCTGAGCCTCTAACAACAGCTCACATCAAATCCTGTTACCCATTATCCCAAACAGTCCACCCCCTTCTTCTCTCCTATCCTAAGGATCCACCACCCAGAATCGTATAATCCTTGTTCTTTTTATCTCATTGTATTATAACTGTATTATAACTATTTTTTTCCTAAAACGTACACAAACATATATTTAGTAGTTTTTTTTTTTTTTTTAATTTACAAAAAGAATGTCAGACTTTGTATTATCTTTTGGAACTTCTGTCACTTAGTGTTGTATTGATAAGATTAATTCGTATGGTTACTTGCAGTTGCATTGTATTCATTTTCGTTGCCTCCATATTCATCTAGTGACTGTATCTTGGTTTATTTTATCTACCATCTATTGCTGGACATTTGGATTCGTTCTGGTGTTTGTTAGTAGGAACAGTGCTGCTATAAACATCCTTTTATGTGTCTTCTCTTATACATGTTGCAAGAGTTTCTGTTGAGTATATACCTGGATATAGAAGTACTGGGGTATAGAGGAGGTAAATGTTTGATTTTAAGAAAAAAGTGGCAAGCTTTTCCAGAGTTGTTGCCCTCATCTGTAGCATGTGAAAGAAGCTATGGAGCCATACTTGGCATTATCAGAATTTTAAATATTTGGAATCCAGTGGAGGTAAAATGGTATCTTATTGTGATCTTAATAAACATTATTTTAAAATAAAAACATTCCAACATTCCTTCATTTCTAGTTTTTTCAAGAATACTGTGCATTTCAAAATATGGTAGTGGTGTATAGATCAATACAAAGTAATTAATTACAAAATGACCTATGTCTTACTTGGGGATAATTTTATTTTATTTTTTTTGCAACTCTTCTTTCACATTACTGCAGACATAGCCAGGACTGTGATATCCAGTCATTTTGGCCATTATATTCTCTTCTGGTATCCCACCTCCCGAGGCAGAATGCCAAGGAGTGAGATCATGTATTTGCTATAAGCTTTTCAGTCATTCATTCTTTCTCACTCTAGAAGCTTCACCTCATCCCAAGTGATTTAAAAAATATCTGAGAGATTTCCATTGCCTACTCAGGTTTATAAAAGGTTTTCTTTTATTAAAATATATAGCGCTACATGGACACATTTATGGACACACAGTCATTTGATTGCAAAGGTATATAGAATTGGCCCACATGATTAAGTATTTTTAAAATCCATTCAATTAGATTTCTAGATGTTCATGTTCCTTTCTCATTAGACATTAAGTCACTTAATTTAAATGCAAAGTCATGTTTAAGGTGACATGGACATCTGAAATGAAGGACTAATGAATGTCCTTTAAATTGGAAAGCAGCGAGGGTAGGAGAGAAATCCTGCTGCAAAACTCCACAGTCAGCAAAAGCAAGTAAGTGTGATGATGATTCATGGTGTTTACTATAGCTTGTTAACACACATAGAATTTCCAAGAGGAAAAGAAGAGTGAGAGTAGTGGTAAGAAAGAAGTAAGGACATACAGATGTGATCCTCAGGACTTCCTTTCCACCCCTCCTCACTAATCTGAACCATCTAATCTAGCACAAGAAAGTGAGTTTAAAACTGTGGTATGCATTATTCATGGAATGGTAACTTTCATTCTGATTATAGATATTTAAAAGCATCATGCATGTTAAGTGAGATTAGTGGAAACTGTGTGCTTCTGTTGCAATGTATCTGGTCACTGTGAGTCAAGATGGATAATAGATCTCCTAAAATGATGTAGAATTGCCTATGTTGCTAACAAGAAAATCTTTTCATACACAGTGAAGTGTTTAAACTTTTCTTCCTTTACTTATCTTTAATTCCTTCCCACTTCCAATTGAGTTGTTTATAATTTTAAAAAACTGGACCTCTGAAGAAATTGACTCACTCATTTTTAAGTCATAGGGCATTTTTTTGCAGAATATAATGTGCATTGTAATGTAATAAATAATTTAATTTCTTAGGAATATTGAACCCTTGGGGTTTCTGGGTGGTGTAGTCAGTTGAGCATCCCACTTAGGCTCAGATCATGATCGCATGGTGGGTAAGTGCGAACCTGCATCTGGCTCCTGGCTGACAGCGCAGAGCCTGCTTTGGATCCTCTATCTCCCTCTCTCTGCCCCTTCCCCCCCTCAAAAATAAACATTGAAAAAAAAAAGAATATTGGGCACCTGGGTGGCTCAGTCAGTTAAGTGTCCGACTTCGGCTCAGGTCATGATCTCATTTTTGTGAGTTCAAGCCCTACGTCGGGCTCTGTGCTGACAGCTCAGAGCCTGGAGCCTGCTTTGGATTCTGTGTCTCCTCCTCTGTCTGCCCCTCCCATGCTCATGCTCTGTTTCGCTCTCTCAATAATAAATAGATGTTAAAAAAAATTAAAAAAAAAAGAATATTGAATTCCTGTGTCCCTTAAAGGGGACTTTTACAACTTACTAATACAAATATTGGCACTCAAGGGGCACCTGGGTGGCTCTGTCCGTTAAGCCGCTGACTTCAGCTCAAGTCATGATTTCCAGGTTTGTGAGTTCAAGCCCCAGTGGGGCTCTGTGCTGACAGCTCAGAGCCTGGAGCCTGCTTCAGATTCTGTGTTTCCCCCCTTTCTCTGCCCCTCCCATGCTCATGCTTTGTCTCTCTCTCTCTCTCTCTCTCTCAATGATAAATAAACGTTAAAAGAATTCAAATATTGGCAACTCAATCGCAGGTGAAAATGATATTAAAATAGTTCAAGGATAAAATTACACATGGGGTAGTTGTTCCCAAACATTAATAAGACCACGATCTCATTTTTATATAACATATATGCCAGAAGAAGTTATGAACCAATACAGTGGTAAGGAAAGGTAACTACACAACAGTTAAGATCTGTGGCCATTGTTTTCCACTTAGGCTTAGAAGTACATTTCCTTTCCTGAGCGACCAATAAGGCCATTTCAAAGAGAAACAAATAGAAGCAAAAAATAGACTGTAAGACAAGCTCTGATTGAAGAAGCAGTATTACCCATTGAAAACACCCAAAAGGAACTCTCTATAAATTCTTTGTCTAGCAATTAGCGTGCAGAAATCTCCTTGGACAGGAGAGAGAAGCAGTGCCCAGAAAGAGATTGGCACTTAAATAGTGTTGCCTCTGGTGATGAAGGGATATGCTTATATTTCTCACAAGATTCTTTCCCCCTCCAGTCTAGAGCCTCGTGAAAACTGGAGCAGTCTACACATTGTTGTGAAGCCAACTCCACAGTCCTGGACGAAGCACAATGGGTGGGTGTGAGCGAGTTCCTCGTCTCCAGTCCTTCCTGTTAATGTTCACCAGTGTTTTGGGATCTGAGTTCCTGAAACTTTCTAACGGGGGGTAGGGAAACGTTACGTTTCTTCCCTGTAGCGACTTTGTTTCTTTTTCTCCTGCTCTAAGCAGGGTGTTTGACCTGGTCGACTGTGTTCCCTATACCTCTCGCACCAGCTGTGTCCCCGACCCCAGAATAAATCAGGGCTGCGAGAGGCCTGGCATAGCTCCGGACACATTTCCTGTAGGGGCCTAAGGAAGGCTGTTTGCAGCCAGGGCGGCGGTGGGGATTCTTGGCCGTTAATGGGGCGGGGGAAGTGGGGGAGAGCCAGCTGTAGGGGGCGGTGACCACGCTCTTGGGACAGCTCCGCGCCCTCGGGCGGGACAGATCCAAGTTAGGAACAGCTGTGGGCGCAGGGCCTTCAAGATGAGGCTGGCACTAGCTCTGTGCCTCCTCTGGCAGGCGTTCTGGCCTCGACCTGGCCGGAGCGAGCACCCCACCGCAGACCGCGCGGGCTGCTCGGCCTCGGGGGCCTGCTACAGCCTGCACCACGCTACCATCAAGAGGCTGGCGGCCGAGGAGGCCTGCAGTTTGCGCGGCGGGGCGCTCAGCACGGTGAGCGGGGGCGCAGAGCTCCGGGCGGTGCTTGCGCTCCTGCGGGCAGGCCCGGGGCCTGGAGGGGGCTCCAAAGACCTTCTGTTCTGGGTGGCGCTGGAACGCGGGCGATCGCACTGCACTCTGGAGAAAGAGCCATTGCGGGGTTTCTCCTGGCTCTCCCCCGACGTCAGCGTGTCCGAAAGCGAGACGCTGCAGTGGGTGGAGGAGCCTCAACGCTCCTGCACTTCTCGGAGTTGCGCAGGACTCCAGGCCACCCGGGGGGTTGAGCCCGCAGGCTGGAAGGAGATGCGATGCCACTCGCGCGCCAACGGCTACTTGTGCAAATACCAGTTTGAGGGCTTGTGCCCGGCGCCGCGCCCCGGGGCCGCCTCTAACTTGAGCTACCGTGCGCCCTTCCAGCTGTACAGCGCGGCTCTGGACTTCAGTCCCCCAGGGACCAAGGTGAGTGCGCTCTGCCCTGGGCAGCTCTCCATCACAGCCACCTGCATCGTGGACGAGGTCGGCGCGCGCTGGGACGGGATACCCTCCGGGGCTGTGCTCTGCCCCTGCCCCGGGAGGTACCTCCGTGCTGGCAAATGCGCAGAGCACTCTAACTGTGTAGATGACTTGGGAGGCTTTGCCTGCGAATGCGCGGCGGGCTTCGTGCTGGGGGAAGACGGACACTCTTGTGTAATCAGTGGGGAAGGACAGCCGGTCTCTGAGGGGACCGAGGTGCCCACGAGGCCAGCCACTGCAGCCAGCCCCGATCAGAAGAGAACGTGGACACCCAGGGTACCTGAAAAGCCAAGGGAGGTACCACATGTCCTTGGACAAGGCAGTTCAGCAACATCTATTGCCGAGATTCCTCAGTGGGGAGCACAGAGCACGATGTCCACTCTTCAGATGTCCTCTCAAGCTAATTCAAAGGCCGCCATCACCTCTTCAGGAAGCGTGACTCCCAAGTTTAATTCCACGTCTTCCCCTGCCATTCCCCAGGCTTTCGGCTCCTCCTCCACCGTGGTCTTCATACTTGTGAGCATAGCGGTCATAGTGTTGGTTATCTTGACTATGACAGTGCTGGGGCTTTTCAAACTCTGCTTCCACAAAAGCTCTTCTTCCCAGTCAAGAAAGGAGCCTTTGGCCCAGCCAGGCATGGAGAGTGGTACCGAGGCCGCTGCAATGCGCTCCAGTTCTGTACATTGCACAGACAATGGGGTGAAGGTAGGGGACTGTGGTCTGCGGGACAGAGCGGAGGGCGCCTCACTGACAGGGTCCTCTCTTGGGTCAGGTGACACATAGGGAAAAGGCACTCCCTCTGAGCAGAGTTTTTCACTGTCAGTGAAAGGGGAAAGAAAATGAACTTATTTAGGGACTGACTATTCCTATAGAAAATTCTCTTCCCCCAAATTCCCTCTACTCTACTGAGGAGATAAATCTGAACTGGACGCTGGATCCCTGAAGAAGAAAGAGGTGATTGAAATGGAAGTGCCTTATGGTGGTAGTGGGGGCTGGGATCCTACTGTGGAGAGATTTTCCCTTGTGTTTATTCTGGGGGATTTGGAGAAGGGCTTGAATTTGTTAAGACATTGGAAGCAAATAGAAAACAACACAATTAAAAAAAATTTTTTAAACCAAAATGGAAAGGAAACTTACTGTCTGCATTGTTCAGCCTGGACGTATAATGGTTTGAAATTCCCAGGCAAAAAATAAAGGATTGTTGATAACCCACACTCAAATATCATTGGTTTCCTGGAGGAGTAATTATTTAGGAAAAACAGCATAGGGGCATGCTGGGAATAGCAATAAGAGCATCTTGCTTTCCGATTGAAGGGGAAATCTTCAAGTCCTTTTAATGAGGAGTAGATCTTTAACAACTAGCAACTTTTTTTCTTGGTTCTTTTATACTTTGCTTTCAAAGTCACTCTACTTATGTGCTCTGCTATAAATCCAAACTGTAGTGGTGCCAGAGTAGCTGGCTCTAGAAGCAAATTATAGTTGACCACCAATTCAAGTGTTTACTGTGTGTCCTTGCTCAAGGAAACAAATGATTTGTGTTTTCCGTTTCCAACGTTTGTGCTGTCCAGTGTAATGACCTTCCCAACCAAGTAGCCCTCTCCTAAACATTAGGATGCTGATCCTCACTTCCAATTATGGTGATGTTAATTTTCAATTAAAACGTTAATGCTAAGTATTGATTTGAAATCTTTTGGGTGCATTAAAGCAAAAATGAGCTGGATTTCTGCCAAAGTTGCTAGGTGCTTACGTACTGTTTAATCCAAGGAAAAATGTTGAATTCCAAACTATTTCCTTATCCTCCTTAAAAAAGTGTGTGTAAAAAAAAAAAAAAAAGTGTGTGCAATGATTGTACATGCCCATCTTTGAATGTTTATAATTTAACAACAGGCATGGTAACAGCTCTCCATAAGATTGATAGTATAAGAAATAAGTGAAAAATACAAATATCTGTCATCTTGTTGTGACTTGGGGCATTAGAAAGTAATCTAAGTAAAGCATTCCTCTAAAAAATAATTGAGAAGTTCTAATAATCACTATCTAGTGGAATTGAAACCCCTAAAAATATCCCACTTCTATTAGTATGCTAAGACTTAATATTTTTTTAAATATTTATTTTTGAGAGACAGAGAGAGGCAGAACACAAGTGGGGGAGGGGCAAAGAGAGAATGAGATACAGAATCCGAAGCAAGCTCCAAGCTGTTAGCACAGAGCCTGACAGGAGGCTCAAACTCATGAACCTCGAGATCATGACCTGAGCCGAAGTTGGATGCTTAACCCACTGAGCCACCCAGGGGCCCCTAGTATGCTAAAACTTTAACACTAAGTGTGTGGGTGTTGTTATACAGAGAGAGAAAGACAAACAAGCTTAGTAATCAGGAAGAATGAAAACAAGAAGTTTGCACTATATTTTCATAGAACCATTTTGATGCTCTCAAGTGTACCTTGTATAATATATATGTATATATATGTATATATATATGTATATATATATGGTATTTTATAATTAAAGGAATAAAGTAATAGGCAATTTGCTTCATATACTAAATATATATCTAAATAGTTATAAAATAAAATCACAAGTGAATTAGATTTAAGATGTGAAGGAATTTTAAATAAAATCATTTCACAAGAGAACTAAAATCAGGTAAGTAATGGCTTACTCAGTGTCTCTAACTTGTCAGAGTGTCTCAGTTCTCCTCAATAGTGGTGTTTTATCTTTCCTCTTTACTACATGACCTCTGTGTAGAGAAGGTAACTGTGTGAATAGAATATATGATCCTTTCTTTTGTAACTTGAAAAATAGGTCCCTCTATCACTGAACTGAACTGTAAATTATCTATGTCTATAATTATCAATATATCTAAAATTATCTATATCTTTGTGTGTACACAAGCTTTGTCTTAAAGTAGATTGCTTTTGTATCATTGCTATAATACAATGGAGTATATATCATTAACTTATTATGCAACATGACACTGGTGGCATTACAAATCTTGGAGTCCAAATGCCATATGTGAAAAATAAATAGGTTTGAGCTTTGTTACTCAACTATTACCTGCTATTATTTCCCCCTTGTAAGTAGATCAGGCAAGAATTACAGAAAACTATGTTGTTTTCATATTTGATTTCCTGACAGATAGCAATTGCAGACCAAGCTTCATATGACTCTCTTAAGTTTTGGCTATGAAGTCTTCCCTAAAATTTCGAATCCATGGCAGAATCAGGCCAGTCAAACTTGATCTCTTGTGAACTAAGGTTAGAGTCTTTACTATTTCTTTACTACCACTTCATTACTTCTCCAACCTCTTTGAGGTTCAGTCCTTTCTTAGACCTTCTGTCCCTACATTCATTTCATATAGTAGCTGCCTGCTCAATCATTTCCTTAAAAGGAAGACTTGGCATCTAATTTTCAGTCTTTCTCTTCAGCCCTGTAAGTCCTGCCACTATTTCACACAGTCTCACTCACGGTTGATTCTTCCAACGCCTGTACATTTCAGTTCCTTGACTTCCCTACTTCCAGTGACCTCCACTTCATTGTAGTCATCCGATCCAACAGCCACACCTTAGTCTTTCACATGATTCTGAAACTGCTCTACAATCTGAAATCATGAATTCACACATCCATATGCTTGCACATATGTTGAGACTTGTATTTTATTGAGTTTTGCCACTGATTGAAAGTAAACCATTAACATTTGACCTTTGAGATTCCTTCTTTCTTACAAGAACAGGCTTGCTGTGAATATTAGCCTTACATGGTATAATTCTTTTTCTTTTTGTAAACAATTTCACATATACAGAATTTGCAAATGCAGTAAAAGTAACTTTCCTTCCTGAATCATGTAAGAGCAAATTGCCAGCTTAATGCCCCACCACACTGAATATCTTAATGATTACTTCTAGGTTACATAATTTATTGGCATGCAATTATTCACAGTATTCCCATGAAATTATTTTTCATTTCCATGAGGTTGGTAGTGATATCTTCTCTTTGATTTCTAAGTTTTAGTAATTTGAGTATTTCCTAAGGGTGGGATTAGTCTAACTAGAAGTCTGCCAATTTTGTTGATCTTTTCAAAGAACTTGTTTTTGGATTCATTGATTTTCCCCTATTGTGTTTCTGTTTTCTATTTCACTTATTTCTCATCTAATTTTTATTATTCCATCCCTATCCTTGTTTTGAATTTAGTATATTTGCAATTTTCTACTTTTTTAGGATGGTAAGTTAGACTATTGATATGAGATCTTTCTTTTTTTGAGATCTCCCTTTTAAAAAATTTTTTATTTAATTTTATTTTAGAGAGAGAGCAAATGGAGGAGGGAGAGCAAGACAGAAAGAGAGAGAGAGAGAGAGAGAGAGAGAGAGAGAGAGAGAATCTTAAGCAGGCTCTACACTCAGGGCAGAGCCCAATGCAGGGCTCAATCCTAACCCCTGGGATCATGACCTGAGCCAAAATCAAGAGATCTTCCTTTTTTAATATAAGCATTTATGGCTCTAAGTTTCCCTTTAAGCACTGCTTTAATGGTATTCAGTAAGTTTAGGCAAGTTTTGTTTTCCTTTTCATTCATCTCAAAGTATTTTCTAATTTCCTCGTGATTTTTTTTTCTTTAATACACTGGTTATTTAGGAGGGTGTTTCTTAATTTCCACATATTTGTAAACATCCCTAAATTCCTTCTGTTTTTCATTTTTAATTTGATCCATTGTGGTTAGATTAGAAAAGAAAATTTGCGTGGTTTTAAACCCTTTTATTTTTATTATTTTTAATGTTTATTTGTTTTTAATTTTTTAATGTTTATTTTTGAGAGAGAATGAGAGAGAGAGAGAGAGAGAGAGAGAGAGAGCAGGGCAGAGGAGGGGCAGAGAGAGAGAGAGTGAGAGGGAGGGAGACACAGAAATCAAAAGTGGGGTCCAGGCTCCACCATGTCAGCACAGAGCCCAACACGGGGCTCGAACTCACGAACTGTGAGATCATGACCTGAACTGAAGTTGGATGCTCAACTAACTGAGCCACACAGGTGCTCCTAATGTTTATTTATTTTTGAGAGAGAAAGGAATTTGAAGTCAGCTCTGTGCTGACAGCAGAGAGCCAAATGCAGGGCTAAAACTCACAAACCATGAGATCACGACCTGAACCAAAGTCAGATGCGTAAAGGACTCAGCCACCTAGGTGCCCCTGGTTTCAACCCTTTTAAATTTATTGAGTCTTGTTTATGGTCTATCTCAGAGCATAGCATATGGTCTATCCTGGAAAATGTGTTCCACAGGTACTTGAGAAGATAGTGTATTCTGCTGTTGTTGGGTAATGTACTAGAGAAGTCTGTTGTAAACACTTTGTTTATAGTGTTTTTCAATTCCTTTATTTCAGTTTGATCTTTTTCTTAGTTTTTTGCTGAAGTCTCAAACTTTTATTGTAAAGTTACCTATTTCTAACCAGTTCTGCCGGTTATTTTTAAACGTAATTTGAGCTCTGTTATTAGGTGCATATATGTTTATGGTTGTATCTCCTAATGTATGGGTTCTTTTTTCATAAAATGTCCCTCTTTATCTATGGTAACATTTTTTGTTTGTTTGTTTGTTTGTTTAAAGTCCATTTTGCATGATATTAGTATAGCAATTTCAGTTGTCTTATGGTTCCTTTTTTTTATTACATTTGTTTCGTCTTTTAGTTTTTAACCATTTATGCCTTTGAATCTAATGTGTCTTTTGTAGACAACATATGTTTGGATTATTTTCTTTAATCTATTCTCCCATCTCTGCCTTCTGAATGAATGTTAAGTACATTTGTTTTTAATGTAATTACTGATAAGGTAGGATTTACATCTCCTATTTTCTATTGACTTTCTACATGTTTTATGTCTCTTTGTTCCTATATTCTATCGCTGTTTTTTTGTATTAAATATTTTATAGAGTGTCATTTAATTCTCTTGTTTCCTATACTTTTATAAAGATTTTTGCTTAGTGACTGCCATGAAGATTATAATTAACATCTTAATTTAAAGACTATATAATTAGGATTAATACCAAATAATTTCAATAGTATGCAACAATTTTGCTCCAACATAGCTACCACGGACAGCAGGTCCTGTGCTGTCTGTGTACAGCCCAATGTGAGGCTCTATCCCATGAAACATGAGATCATGACCTGAGCTGAAATCAAGAGTGGGACACTTAACCTAATGAGTCACCCAGGTGGCCCTCCCACTTCTCATGAAGACACCAATCACTGGAGTTAAGTCCCACTCTAATTCAG
Organism: Herpailurus yagouaroundi; assembly: GCF_014898765.1. NCBI lineage: Eukaryota > Metazoa > Chordata > Mammalia > Carnivora > Felidae > Herpailurus > Herpailurus yagouaroundi. Next base: position 16,402,371 of record NW_024412396.1, on the reverse strand, counting down.
TATGACTTTGTTTTAATTTAATTACATTGCACCAATCCTATTTCCAAATAAGGTCACATTCACAGATACTGGGAGTTAAGACTTACATATATATAGTTGATAGTCTGATAGTCTTCTCAGATTATGCTAATTTATTTGCTGCCACAGTCTTGCCTTGCCTGAATGGCAAATTACTCCGCCTGTGGTTCCTAAACCTACCTCATCATTGAAATCACCTGTGGTGATAAATATATAATATAATATTTTACATATATATATAACATTTTATATGTAAACTTATGTAATGTAACTTGCAACCACAGATGTAGGCAGCCAGAAAGCAGAAAGCACTGAAGATTATATGTCCCACTAAAAACCAGATTGGATAGATTTAGTGATCATGCACCATGGGACTGGGCATCTATCCCCCAGTGCCAGGGCAGTGTGTAAACTTCCTAGAGCTTAGATCATTCCTATGGATAAGTGATCAAGTGAGAGGAAGAGGATCCTGGACTGACATTTAACCAGGTAGCACTAAGAAAAATCAGAAAAAAACTGATTTATAAGTATCATGATAAGGGCATTTCATATCTTTCTTCCCTTTTTAGTCTGCCAGTAGGGCATTTGATGAGTGCTCACTCTACTGTAGGTTACTGTAAAAGTCTCTATATTAATTTTCTTAAAACAGTTGTATGAGGCAGTTAACATTACTTCCATTTCATAGACAAAGCTGAGAATATATGCAATTTTTTCTAAGTATATACATATGAATTTCTTTATTTCTCAGTAACAGAACTTAATTCTTGAGCCCCATTTCTGCTGATGAGAGAAAATTTAATATAGACCACTCACACCACCCCCATTCAGGATTTTAGGAAGTCTTAATGTCATTACAAACTAGTGAACATAACCCAAGAGTCCTGAAAACCAGAAAACAAGTCTATAACTACTGGTCCATAACTCTGGGGGAAAAAAACGCACTTAAGTGTGTCCAAGCATATCAAACAATGCTCTTAAACTAAACATAATTTTGTTCTTTTTGCCAAGTGTGCTAACTTGTTATGAGAAGTGAGGGTGCTATAGGAGCTGGTAGTAAGACTCATTATTTGAAAAAATGACCGCTCTCCAATTCCCACATTTCTCCCTCTGAAATTTCAAATGGCAGAACTGGGAGTGTAAGTATCAGCCATTGGGTACCGAATGGATGAACACTTAGAGTATCCAGAAAGCATCCTTCTCAAAGCCTTGGATAGGAACACATCCTTTAAATGACCCACCTCAATGGATAACTTCTGGAATTATAGTGTCTTAGAAGGCAGTAATTGTAGTTTATTGCCCGCACAAGCCCCAGATGGCCTGGCTATCCAGCACTGTGACTGTGGGCCCATCAACAGTGTTAATAGTGTGAAGTGTGAACCGTTTGGCAGACGCTATTATTCCCAGTGCACCATGCTTGCTTTCAAGTATTTTCTTTCCCACAACTTCCTTCATCAGCATATACAGAAAGCTCTTAAAAATCGTAAACCACGAAACAAATGCTTTAAATTCTTTTTTAAAGAAAAGATTTTTTTTAAGAGAGTTGAATGTGAATTAAATAGAACAAACAAAATATTTCCAGATTATTCTGATATGTTGTAATATCCACATAACACTTTTTTGTAGACCTACAATATCCTCATAGCAACTTTTTATAGAAAAAAATGTATATGTACTATCTTATTTTATTTATCCTCACAAAACCCTGTGAAACTAGGGGAGGGATAGATGGGTAGAAACATGCAGTGTCTATGACATTCTTCCCAGCAGGGACCCGCAGAGTTATTGAGACTGTTATCATAGCACATCAGTCAGGTTTCTCATTGGAACAAGGGGATCTTCTCCTTGAAAACATAAGAAGCTAAGGGGTTTCACATAGTTTAAAATTTCTGTGTTCTTAAGGTAGAGCCACATTTGACTGAACTTGACAGATTTAGGTGAAAGCCAAGTTAGACTTAAAACTTCTCATTCACGCTTCTTATGCATTTGGCAGGTGTTGCAGGAGATACAGAATCATGCTAAGAAATCCTCACTTTCAGATGTTAGCACCTTCAACTGTACCCCCTCCCACAACCTTTACATTTCTTCTTTTTCCCCTATTTCGGGTCTCAGGGCAGGCAGCAGTAGGATAGCTAACCCTTCCATTTATGGTCTTAACATTCCCATCCATAATTTGAGACTGTCTCATTTTTACCTTCAATTTTCCTCTCTGCACTGGTCTTCCCTTTGGACTATACATCAAGTCTGCCTCATCCTAAATCACCACAAACAGAAATCTCATCACAGTGCTTTTCCCCTTTACTCTTCATCTTTCTCCTTCTGGTGATTTACCCTAGCTTGTTATCACGTTTACCTCCATGATGTACTACTCCATCATTCAACTCTGCTGCTCAGAAGGATCCCAGGCTCCGCCACTCAAGTCCACATTCCTGACTCTTGCTCAGGGCCTTTCAAGATCTTCCAAGACCTCATCAGGTTAGTCCACACTCCTATCATATTGGACCCCGTGTCCGTGTCTTTTTTAAGCTGAACTACTCGGTTTTGCTTAATAGCAGCTCTGTGATTTTTTAAAATTGTTTATTTATTTATTTTGAGAGAGAGAGATAGAATGTGAGTGGGGGAAGGGCAGAGAGTGAGGGGGACACAGGATCCGAAGCAGACTGTGCTGACAGCAGAGAGCCTAATGTGGGGCTCAACCTCATGAACTGTGAGATCGTGACCTGAGTTGAAGTCAGATGCTTAAAGACTGAGCTATCCAAGTGCCCCTGCAGCTCCATAATTTTAAACACACATTCCTACTA